>NW_010119323.1:11267-42524 GCF_000699245.1 Pterocles gutturalis | reverse complement strand
GTCTTTACCACTCCCGTAAAGCGCAGAAGCAGCACCAGTACAGCCTGGTCCCTCAGCAGTTCCCCAACCCCAGCCTGAACTGTTGCTGATTGCCCCACGCATCTCTCCCTTTGTGAAAAAGAGTAGTTGGAACTGCACCCAAAGCCTTTCCGCTGCCTCCCTTCATCCCCCAGCATCCTCAAGCTAATGCTCAGGTCTCTCTGCTTATCCCAGTTGAAGCAGCAGCAGCATTAAAAAGTGATGTAGTCGCTCCAGCCAAAACTCCCCTTGCTCTCTGCATGAGCCACGGCTTTGGGGGCCGCAGAGCAGGAGGGAGCAGTGCCACTCCCACAGGGGGCTGGTGTCCCAGCTCGCTTCCCATGCAACTGACAACCAAAATTAGTCTGTCCTTTCTGTTGCTGCTTTTGAGTGGTTTTTCCCTATAGCTCCATGTTTCAAGTGTCAGCAGTCTTAAGCACCACGTGCTGGAGCAAATGCCTGTTCCTCAGAATCAATGTGCCCTTTCATGAGCATGACGTTGACAGCCTCTTGACTGAAACCACCTGAGGGGTTTGGATAGCTAGTTGCAGAATATAGCAGAGGAGACAGAAGTGAAGAGTACGTATGTAAGGCTATATGAAACAGCCATGATGTAGATAATTTAGAAAACCAGGGCAATAACTCATGAATATTTACAATCCACTGCTACATTGGTAATGGCAAAGGGTGCTTTGTTCGGCTGGTCGGTTTGTAACAAGCCTTGCTTGGGAACTGGGGCTCTGCATAACTGCAGGTACTTGATGCCTCTGGGCCAAGGGATCACAAAGCACAAAACCTTCTCTAGTTACCTACCAAATATATCATGATGACTCAAGAAACTGCTGAGATAAAATGCTATCTGGTGAAACCCAGAGAAGGGATTGACTCAAGTGCAAGGTTATTGAAGAAAATCATTGCTCTAGTGATGGAAGAAGTGATTGACAGAAGAATATAATGCTCAGGGTTAAACTGAGAGCACTGTCTTCCCGGAATAGGTCACTTTCTCAGTTCAAAGGACAGAAGTGTTTGACATCAAGTAAAAAAGTTGTGTAAAAATATAACACCACTTATTTTCAAAAGCAGCAGTTAAAGCTGACTGGTATTTTCCCAGCAGCAATCTCTATTTCTTCCCATGTTGTTTTAAGGACTAAGGCAATGTTGCCCTGGTGTTTAGTAAGGTACTTTTTTATTTTTCTTCTCCTGAGCATGTGACTACTGCACCATTATTAGAAGTATGTACCTTCAAATGAGTATCCATGTTTATTGACATGCCTGCGGCACCCCTTTCTGCTATTTGCCATGTGAAAACACAGCTGCTGTGTGTGCAACTGATACTGCAGGCTTTTCCTGGGTTCTCTCCATCAGCAGTGGTATTGCTCTCTTTAAGACATCCCTTTCTTCAGCATGCAGGAGTTTAAGGCTTTAGGGCTTTGGTTTGCCTCCGCTGGCATGCCAGTCTTGAGAACTCTCTGCCGGCATGGCTGCACAGCATCCCCACGGCTCTAGGTAGGCAAGTCTGCAGCAATGACGTCATTCGGTTAAATGTCTTTCATCATCACTGGTGACAATGGTAGACCCTTTGTGTCAAAACTTTGTTGAAAGATGTTAATTAATGTAATCAGCAGGACTGCTCCCAGAGAGCTCCAACATGAGGAGCAGTGAGCAGGGCCCCCTTCACACACCGTGTAAAACTCCATCAAACCCCCCAGCGTGATGGGGACTGTTAATTAGAGGGATGCCTACGGCAGGACAGCAGGATGGAGCTGCTGGGTTTTGCCGCTTCCCCAGCATGGGGCTGGGCTATGGTCTTGCAAGCCTGTGTGTTGAGGCAGAAATCTGGGAGCAATCCAACAGAAAGCTGTGCTGAGCCTGACCTTGAGCAACAACGGGCAGGACCCAGGCAAGGAGCTCGCTGGAGCCAGAGAAATCCCAACTGCTGAGCCAACTGCTGGCCAGTGTTGTCTTCGGAGCCTGCAGGACTTCATGTATGTTTTTTGGGGTAAGCAGACAAGATTCTAGTTGATTTTTAAAAATAATTCTGCAACTGGCTGCATGTTTGGCGACTGCTTGGGCGACCCTGTTTCTCCCGTGTGATCTCTGAGTTTACATGTAGTGGTTTTAAACCCAGAGGCTTCTAAAGTGGCATGGGTGTGTGGCTGCTTAGCTGATCTGAACTGAACAGGGGGAAGAAATTTCTGCCTCAAAGCATCACTAAATTTTTCAGTGTTTGAATTTTTCTTATTATTATTGTACATTAAAATTAAGTAGAAAGAGATTCCTGAATAGCAGAGAGACACCTCTGCTTTTGCATCTCATTGCAGTAGCTGTTGAGAGAACAGTGTTGTATTCATTAAAATGTAAGAGATTGCATCAGTAATGGCCATTCAAGGATATTCAGAAATTCAAAACGCAAAAAATCATATTAAAAAGACTGATCTTGGTTTCTTTCCTTCTTCCTTTATTAGGCTTAATGTTTCCAAGTGTTTCAGCACAATAATATTTTAAATATAGTGTAGATTAAATGCTTATGTAATCACAGGACATCCAAAGATGGATTTTCAAGGGAAAAAAACCTACCAAGTATAACAAGGCTTGTGATGAAATACTGAGACCTGGCATTAACTTACTACCTTAGTAGGCAAATAGAGAAGTTGGAAATTGGCCAGGGATTGCAGGAGATGACACTTCATCTTTTGCTAAGAAGCACCATGAAGATTTTAATGATCCAGTAAAACAACCCATTTGATCAAGATCATGGCAGCATTGGACAGTGTTCCCAACATCCAGAAGATCATTATTTTCTGTTAATGAGGTTTTTTGCAAAATCTTCCAGCTATGCTGGACTGGTTGCTAGCCTTAGGACAGAAGCACTTGGCACTCCAGGTTGTTTTCTGCAGCCTGTTCCAAGAAAGCTGCAGGAGTTGTGTTTTCCTTCCAAACAGAAGGAAGAACATTTAAGTCACCAGTCAGTTCTTTCCAAAATATTTTTAGTTTCATACTATTTCTTCTACTGCTCCAGAGTCCTCCTGATAGTGACAGGACCAGCCCCAAGCCCCAGGACAAACACCTTTGCTTTAGAGAAAGTTTATTTGTTGCTTGCGATGAGTCTCATTGGCCTCAACGCATGGTTTGGGACACATTTCTTCCATTGTGTCTCAACTGGTTGCACCGTTACTTTGGTCCATGTCATTAATAAATATTAGTGTTTATATTTTCCACAGAAAATAGCTTAAAATACTGTCTTTTTTTTTTTTTTTCCCTGTGCTTGGCTACTGCTGATATTTTTTGCAGCTTCTGCCTGAGCCTATCAGATAAGAAATGATGTCTGTTGGTCTGTCCATCCTCCTCTCTTCACTAACCGGCAGTACTTTGCTGCCCTTACTACAGAATTAACCTTATTGCCCTCACAGTAAGGACAGTGAGAAGCAGGTTAGTTCAGCAATGTTGTCTGATCACAGCTCCTTCCTTTCCACAGAGGGATACAAAAATTTCTCTAATAAATCCTTCTCCTTTTTCTCTTCCACTGCCTCTAGTATATTTTTGGATAAACTTGGAAGTATGTGGCCAGTCAGCGAGTCAAGTCCAACAGGAAGGGAGATGGTGAGGGACTGCAGTACATTGAAACGTGTCTTTTTACCACAGCCTGATTTCATTCAAGTCATTCTTTCTTTCACTGCTCTCTCTTGGGACTCTTCTTATGCTTCAAACCATTTTTTCTCAACTCTTATTTCTGAGCTATTTTTGACTTGTTTTCATTCCCTTGTTTTATTATTCACATCCAGAATGCACACACACTTAAAAAAAAAAAAAAAAAAAGAATCACAAGCCCCCCCCCTTCCCCCCCGGAAAAAAACCAACAAACAGGCTGCTGCAAATACTCAAAGATTAGTAAATGCAAAGTCTTAAAAATTTTAATTTTAGCAATTTGATTTTAGCATCCCTCTTCCTATACATTTTTGCTGTGTTAATGGTTTGTACACATATCTGTTCTTTCCCCCAAACTCTGGGCTTTCTCATGAGGTTTGTGATGCCCATTTAATAAAAAAAGCTATCTGACATTGTGCTGCATCACGTTGCCAGTGACCACGTGCTATTATTCATGGTGATCAAGCCCCTCCCTTAAGAATGCCCCACACCACCGCCAGCTGCCCTATCCTGGCTGCCATGTTTCCCCATGTTCCCAGGCACCCAACCAAATCCTCATCACAAGATCATTATTTCCTCCCTTGTGCTTCACCAGAAAGCTGGTTGGGGGACAGAGCACCATCATGTCAGCAACAGCAAGACCAGGGGAAGCTGTGGGAAGAGGAGTTTATTGCAAGCCCAGCCACCTTAAGGCACTTGAGCACCTTCATCACGGCTGGAGGAATATGTGTCTTCTTGCCACCTGCAGCCTGAAATCCCTTCACAGAACAGCTCATGTGAGTCTCTTCCTTTGTAAAGAGCATCTCCGAAGGAGTCAGCCTTTCCAATGCACAGTTCAGTACCTTATGATGAATCCAGCACAAACTGGAGGATGGCTGGAAACCAGGTTGTGCTTCCCAAGGCAGCTGCCTTACCCTTAAGAGCTTAAGAGAGCTTAAGTCAATGTGGTGGCTGGCTACCAGCAAGAGGGGGAAGCCCCTCTGCCCCCTGCTACCTGTTCCTCCCCTCTCTTAACCAGCACTGGCTCTTGTACATTTTGGAGCCAACTCAGTTTGTGAAAACAGCAGACCCAGTTTACTTTTGCTGGGTTAGTTATCTTCAGGACTAGTGAGATCTGATGGCTCAGGTTGGTGGTTTGCAAGAGCTGAGGTCAACTAAGAAGGTGGTGGGAGAGTATGGCCAGAAGTGGGAATGGGGCAAAACTGGTGAAACAGAACTTCTTCATTTTGCTGGAGGTGGGTAGTACGTCTAACCCACCCTGAGGAATAGCCGGGGGTCAGGCTCACACAATGCTCAGTAAGAACTGGCCCAGGGACAAGTCACGGTGGAGAGAGGAGCAATCCAAGCCCACATTGATCCTATCCTGCCTCAGCACCCCAGTTAGATCATTTCTTCCTCCTGTGTTGTGTTTGAGGTTTTAGCAATGCCTAAAACTGGTCTCTGCAGGCAGTGTCTTCCTGACCCATTAGCTATGACTCACACACCTGTTAAATTTGGGCATGCTCTAATAGTGGGTTTCTGCCTGCATAGGGAAGTTTACTAGCAAAACTAGTTGGCTTGCTGAGGAGCAAAGGGCTTGAGACAGTGACGGGTTAGCTCTACCCAAGGTTTCCTTCCCTGTGCCTCAGTCCCCTCAGTCCCCACAGCTTGCAGCAATGCACAGCAGCCCGGGTGGCCGGGCAAGCCCTTTGCATCTCCACTGCAACCTCACCAGTGTGGGCATAAGCCCCGGAGACCCACAGGGACATAGCGTCATAGCGTATGCTTTTAAACCATGTTTTAAGTTTGAAATTGGACAAAGTGGGTGCATCTTCATGGGGAAGGAGAAGGGGTGCATCCCAGAGAGCTGCTGCCACCCCTTGCTCAGTTTGAAGCCCCTGTTCCAAAGCACAGGAGCTGGAACATCACCTGAAGGCTGCCAGGCTTTTTTAGCATAAACAAAACAACCTGTTTTCCCCTGCCTGCCTTCTCAAGCAGGTAGGAATCGCATGGGCTGAAATTTTCAGCAGCACCGCCAGCCTGCCTGAGGCAGACCCCTGGCACACAAAATGTCTGTCCGAATGGTTGAAATAAAACAGCAAAGGCATCCGCAGTGGAGGGCAGGTGATTGCTCTCCCCTCAGGTCACACACAAGCCTTAATAACAGGCAGCACGTCCCAGCTTGGAGCACGATTCTCAGGTTATCAGAGCAGAAACCTCACTTGTCTTGCTGGCGTTATCGCGTGTGACCTTACACCTCTCTTGATCTACTTTGTGGCTGCTCTCACCGGCTCTGCTTTATGTCTGTGCTTTCCAGTTTCACCAGTACCCTGCAAAGCCCTGACTGTGAATGAGCCTGTGCCTCTGTCCATCTGATGCTGGATTACTTTTCAGATTTACGGTTTGGTTTGTTTCCAGGAGAATGCACTTTCTGTAGTCTCCCCATGCTGCTGTTGAGTAAGAGATTGTGACATCTCTAATACTCCCGCATGAAGCCCCACTGCACCCGGCTGTGCTTGGAGGCCAGCAACTTCAAAGGGCGTGCGTGCCAACCTGGCAGTGCAGCAGCTGTGGGGTATGGAAATTTGAGGGGAGATTTTTTGCCTGTTATGATCATTTAGGTGTCCATCCTGCAAGTATTCATGCACACATGTATTTTTAATCATAAGAGCCCTACGGAATCCCATTTATTTCAGAAAGATTAAATTCCAGTGTGCTGCTGCTGTGCCTGTATCTCACAAAATGCCGTCATTCAGAAACGTGGCTCCCCTGGAAAGGCAGGCATTTCATCCCCGGCTCTTTGCTCTCCTGGGGTTGTGTTGGGTGGGTGGTGGAGGGGAACGCTGCTGGGCTCTGATCCCGAAGCCCGGCACAGGGCCTGACCCAGCTCACAGTGTTAGCTCTGGCTGTGCTAATAGGGCTGCACAACTTCTGAACTCAAGCTGGCTCTCCTTCACCCAAGCAGAAGAACCTGCTCACATTCCTTGATGTAGACAGGCCTCTGAAGTCCCTGCTAGCTCCTCTGGGCATCGGTGTAATTGCTCTTATGCCCTGGAGCTCTTGCCGTGGGGGATGGCTGTGGCACAGAGGAGCTACTACGCTGCCATCCATCACCAGCATATTGTTTCCTCTCCATCAAAAATGTCCTGGTGGGCAAGACAGACCTGTTTTGGGCCAGATCACTCAGTTTTGGGCTGGACCAGATATACATTTTAATCAGAAAGCTAATCTGCTTCAGAAACAGGAATTCTGAGGCTGTAATTCTTCAAGGTGGGGTGAGCAATTTAACTGCTTACTTCTGCCAAAACCAACATAAAAGTCTCTTGCCTCCTTTCTCAAGATCTGCCATTATAAACCTTTGTTCCAACTCCTTTTTTTTAAAGAAGACTGAACTGATTTTTGCTTTAAAGAACATTTTCCTGGTTTAACATCTCTTCACATCCTGCAGTGCAGATCTGTAGTGCTCTTCCCAAGTGAAAGATGGTGACTGCCTTTCTATTAGATCATGTTACCACCTAATGGACACAATGGAAAGATGCTTTCACATGGTAATTATTAGTAACGATGCAGTGGCTGTAAGTCTAATACATATCAGCTGAACATTATTTGGAGCTGGGGAGGACCTGCACAGGGTAATTGCCCAGTGATGCTCTGCTGACTCTGATCTCTTTCTCTCCCAGTTGTGCATCCAGGTTAGTGTTTAGCCATACAGGAGTGAGTATGACAAACACAGACAAACCTTTGATTATTTCTTGTACCTTACAGAAATGGCACAAGCACAGTAATAGCTATATGATAGATCAGGAGAGGCTGTGCAGTGGTATTAGATTGTTTCTTTTCCCTCAAGTAATAACTGGGTTAGGAACATCTTAAAGATGGTAATTTAAGATTTTATTTTTTTGTGTTGATTAATGCAGATGCAGAAACAGCATGCAACATGCAATATAACTTTGCTGTTGGTAATTACTTGTTAATCAGAAACAGTAAGATCATAGAATCATAGAATCATTTAGGTTGGAAAAGATCTTTAAGATCATCAAGATCAACCACAAGCCCAACACTGCCGAATCCACCACTAAGCCATATCCCTAAGCACCACATCTACGTGCCATTTAAATACATCCAGGGATGCTGACTCAACCACTTCCCTGGGCAGCAGGGAGGAGACAGGAGCAGATAGGAGGCTTGCTGCCTTTTTTTTTCAATGAAGAGAAAACCTGGCGAGCACAGATCAGTCATACATTGCAGCATGCAGTACCTGACGTGGGAGCACATTTTTCAGAGACCTAGCCTGGTGTGCTGCTGAGCAAATTTTAGGCACCTGGACAAGAAGAATTCTGGTCCTGTTGATTCAAATGTAACACCTGTCCTCAGGTTTAGTAAAGTCAACATTTCACCGTTCATCGCTTCATACGAATTTTTTGTCATGGGGTTTGGGTTGGCCATTTCAAGAGAAATAGTGTTACACTTGAAAAAAAAAAAAAAAAGCCCTACATAACCAAATCACTGAATCATTACAAAGCCACTAAATACGTGTACGGAAAAAAAAAAAAAAAAAAAAAAAAAAAGCTTTTCCATAGAACTAATCTTACATGACTTATTAATCTATTTTGTACTTAAAACAAGCTATACTGAAATGTTTAGAGAGGAAAGAGAGAAATACACAGAACAAAGAGAAGAGAAATACACAGCAGAAAGACGAGAGAAATACATATCAGAGACAGGACTTTTTATTTGAAAAAAAAAAGGAGCATATGTTGTAAGGTATATATTTTTGTTAAAGAAGCCAAAACCCTCAAATCTCCACTACTGTCACCATTCCTATACAGTTCCCATCAAACCTGCAGTCTCGATATGTGAAACAATCAATCAGTCTCCCCTGGCCACGGAGAAATCCCGCTGCCCAAGGCACAGATTGATTTCCTTGTGAGCGCACTGACAACTCCAAACTAGGCTAAAAAAAGAAACAAAGTAAAACAAAGGCTGACAGAATACCTTCATTTTAGCTTCATTATGGACAAATTCTACCTCTTCTTATTTCATCAGAGGTTTCTCTCCCATATTAATCTCTGGTTTCCACTTAAACATCACATATTTTCATTTAAAAATAGGTGTTCACACACAGAGAGTTAAACTCTTGTGTAAATAAACAATACAAATCAGGAATATTATTCAAAGATCTAAGTACATTCTCTGCATAGCAATATGTTGGAAAATGTATCATCTGCCTTTTCCCTTCCCAGACTATGTAAGCAGCTTCAGGAATAATTTATCCAAAATGATCTGAGGCTGAGTTTGTGACAAGAACGATTACAGTAATGAAACATGTATATTTTGTTTACTAATATTTGAATTCTGTGCATGGGCGATGCATGTGCGGGTAGTGGAGCAGCCTCTCTTCTGGAGTGCTTGTAACCTAATTGAATGTATAATATGTGCAGAGTCTAACTTCCGAGGGGAAAATATCAGATGGGTGTTAACAAGCACATGGAGAGTGTAAGAGATTTTTCTCGGATAACACTAGAACAACTTCAGAAGGATTGTCTTGGACTATGTGGATTTTTCTTAATCAAGGAGAGGGTTTTTTGGTTTTTTCTTGCTAAAAGACAGTCTCTGTCACAAGCACTTTTCTTGATCCTGAAGCATGAGTTTATACAGGGCTCTCAGAGGATCTGAATTATGCAGGTGGTCAGTCCAGAGTGATGTCTTCTAGTCTTAAAATCAATGCATCTCTCTCGGATGTGAAAGGAAGGAAAAGACAGGTGGTAGTGTAGATTTTGTACATTTACAAATCACCTGTGAAATTGATTGCTCCAAATTTACACAAAAATGTCAGCCAAAGCCAACTTTCCTTCAACCTAACCGTTACCATTTTCCCATCAATTGCATGGCAGTGGCTTCAGGCAATGTCTGAAAAAGAATGATGGCTGATGACAGAGCTATGAGGAGCAGAGGGGCAGCAGAGTAGGCAAAGGGTGGTGGTGTAACAGATTGGAAAGACCAAGGGGCAAGAGTGGGACCTGATTCTGCAAGGCCTTGACAAATTACATTTACTCCCAGAAGTTAAAGACTTGTGCCTATGCCTCCTGCTGCGTGGTAAGAATATTCTCTGCAAGCACAGCCTTCACAAAGCAGAGCAACAAAGATGTGCATTTTTCCATCACTGCACTGAGACCCAGCCATCAGGCTGGACAACTGCCATAGGGACGGACTGACATAAGTGCTTATCCTTCCTATAACTAAAAATCCAGGTTTGAGCTGTGCACTGTTAACTCTTCAGTTCCAAAGGCTTCAGCGTCTTTTCTCAGTAACCACACTTGGCGATCAATATTTTCAGAGGCCATTGACACAGCCTTAAAGGCATCCCATTGGTGCCTCTCCTCAGAGAGCTTCTCATCTCTGTACATCCACATTAGCATTCACAGGGAATGAAGCAGTATTTTAAAAAGGCCTTGAGTATGAGACCTCTAAATAATACCCAAATTGACTTAATTCAGAGTGTCAGCGTGTTGCAACATCCAAGTGAACATTTAGGAGAGAAGCCCCAGAAAATGTCAGGCAACACACAGTTTCTTTCAGATAACCCTTCTGTACATCATTAAGTCTTGCCTGTAGTAAATCAAGCCAAACACAGTATGCAAACATTTCTGTATTTCAGCCTGTGCTAAATAAATGCTTTTTCCTAATGCTATTTTTTTAATGACAGATGTTTCTCTTTGGATCTTTATGCACTAGCATAGGTCCTTCTATTGTCACCTTAAAATTCTGCATATGTACATGTTCAAGCATTCAGATGAGTGAATAGTCCCCTGCATGCTGATTTTTTTTTTAAAACAGTGTCTGTCCATCACCATCCCCTGCACTTAAGGGACAGTCAATGTTCTTCTACCCTACACTTACATTAAGGACTTCCCTAAGCCAGCTAGGTACCTCAGAGTGCACAGAGTCGGACTTAATCAGGAGAGCTCTCCTCTCTATTAGGCATTTGTTTCAGTCCAAGAATAGAGCTTGGCCTAAAAAAAGACTTTGGCAGGTCTTGGTAAGAGATCAATTTAAAGAGTTTAAAAGAAATCTGTGCCTGATTTAACCACGTGCCTCCAAACAACAAACACAAAGCAGGCTGCCTTGCCCTAGGTTCCCCTGCCCAGCCTGCCAGTGCAGCATTTTCCTGCACAGCTGCGGTAGTCAGGGACATGGCAAATGGTCACTTCTGGCCATTTTTACCCATCCAGCTGGAGGGATGCTGCAGCTGGGCTGGGACACGGGTGCCTTGGGGCACTGCGGCTACAACTGCATCACTGTGCCAGCAAAGTACACCTTCTGCAGACCTGGCTTAAGTCCTCAGGCTATCTGGATTATGAGCTGGTAAAAAACAGTTTTAGGAGTGAGGGCAGCCTAGCCTTTACAAACATATTAACTGATGAACATATTTCAGGATTAAAAGTATGCTGTGACCACTGCCTTCAGCTTGCTTTCAGGAATTGCAGTGAAGCTGAGCTACTCATTCGTCAAGCTTGTTTTTGTTAAAAATACTTTCCCTTTATTCCCCAAACATGGCATTCTTAATTGCACCTATAAATTACTTTTTCAGTCCTCTTCTATAGCAGCATGAAAAGCAAGCTTTGAAATGTAATCTGACAACTCTACAAAAGTACGTACACCGTAACACATCTGTGCTACAAACTGCAGTTTTCATTAGTGATTTTCAGTTGTTTCTTCGTTGGTCAGCTGCAATAAAGAAAATATTAAGAAACAAACAATAGGATTACCAGACACCGCTAATACTCTTCTAGTCGACTTGCTTCTAGTATTTTCAGCCATTTCCTCTGTCACGGAGTGTGCATTCATACCCCCATGCAAACGCACACACACACGTGCACAGATGAACAAAGAGCATCCTTCCAGCAAGTAAAATACCCTACGTGAGTCTACAGACGACTGAAGGCTAAAATATTTCTTTACAACACCCTGCAGTGGTTGTCAGGGCAGAAGTAAGACGCCACTCTTTCTTTCTAAAGAATGCTGACATGTTTTTGACATTCCTCCCATTCCTCCAGCAAACAAATATTTTATCAGTTTACCTTTAAAATAATATGCTTCCTGTCTCCTTCCCAAATGCCTGGCCAGAAGAAATTACCTCGCCTGCCACAGAACAAGTTTCTCTTTATTTCAGCATGTCTTGCCTCCTGCAAGCAGGGCAAGAAGTAACCAAGGCTGTGAGCGCAGGAGCCACGGGACTGCTGGGGATGCTGGGCGTGAAAGGCGCGTTTATTCTGCCTCTCCCAAATCCCAGCCCCTTGGCTGCAGGCGTCTGCTGAGCACTCCCCAGACCGAGTGTGGAAAATCACATTTCTGCTAAATCAGGCCGGCTGCCTGGAGAAAGATGATTGCAAGCAGATGTACTTGTGTTCTCATGTGAAAGGAATTTGGGCTTTCATGTCAACCCTACGATGAGTGACCAGCAACCGGGAGTATTTTAGCACTTTAATTTCTTGCAGGTGTTGGTAGCCAGTATCCAATGCTGCAGCAGAGCTGAGACCCAGCATCCAGGAGGTGCATGGAGGGATGGCACACCGAGAGTCAGCGGGAGGGCTGAAGGGAGAAGGCATGACCTGCAGGTCCACCTTCCTGCAGGAAACAAGGCTTGTAAAGACCCACACCCCTGGTAAATGCCAGCCATGCTCAAAACCTTGCAAGGCTGCAGCAGCCAAACTATGTTTTTCTCCAGGTGCACTGTTTTTTACCTCTTGTTGTGGATAATCCAGGAGGAATTAACAGAAGGGACATCAGTAATATCAAAATAATTTATCTGAATCTGTAAGTAGTCACGGACAGACAAAGACCGTGGCGTCTGTGTGCTGGAAAGGTCTGGTTTTCAATGGGATGTCCCAGTAACATTTCAAATGGCCTCAGGAAATCACAATCAGTTTAAAGAAACTTCTGATGCAGTTACATCTGTATTCTGGAGGTGCATTATGTATTTTTGGCACCAGAACAGCTAAGAAATGATACATATCCAGGTGTTCAGTGGAAATGGATGTATCCATTGTATCATACCTCAGGATGTCTGGCCTGGCATATATCTGGACATAGAGTGGTGAAGCAGCCGCATACAGTCCATAAGAGCTTGGATACTCCACACGGGACTCACCTAAAGCCAACCAGTCAGACACCCACATACATGTAGGATACTGAGAAGCGAGGCTGTATTTACTGCCACCACTTGGAAGTAACATGATTGAGAACACCTCAAAAATACCACTGCTGCAGCTTACTGTTTACTGTGCAAAACCCAGTCCACCTAGTGTAGACACCTAAACCTAAACGAACAGGACCTGGAAGCCTCCAAAAACTCTTCTTTCCCTTCACTGACTCCACAAGAAACATCAACACTTGCTCAAACAGATGCCCCCTTAGAAATCTAAGGCTGGTCCCCGAGGCTCCAATGCAGTGAACATTTTTTAACAGCAGAGATGGGTTAAGCTAACCCTGTCCTGTCTTTCCCCACACTGTTGTGTCTGCCCACACAGCTCTTCATACAGCTGTGCAGCACTCTGCATCAGGGAGGCGGCTTTGGCTGCAAGTACCCCAAGAGAAAAAAAGAGAAACAACCTCCCCATCACTTCACCCGATCGCCCGATCCACCGCATCACTGACTGGATGAGCCACAGCACAGGGGACAGGTAGGGATGAGGACCAAGTTAGATGAGAATGAGTCACCCTGATGGCTCAGCACTACAAATACCCTTTCTTCTCCTTTCACCCCTCCCAGGAGCTGCTCTCACTGCTTACGCCACCTTGGCTCCCACACCACATCTCTTCACCCAGCCAGTTCAGCTCACTAAGCCTGCAGAATAACGAAGCAACATGGGAGGGGGGCTGCTCTCCTAGCTGGCTTTGGGAGCCAAGCGCAGTGATGCACCCAACAAGTGTCTGACATAGGACCAGGGAGGATGTGGAAATAGGCAGCTGATCTTGAGTGATGGGGCTCTCCTTTCAGCAGCAGTGATGGGTGACATTGCTCCAGCTGCCTGGCAGAACATTATCCCAAGCAAAAGAGGTGGCTTGGGAAGCATTGCCATCCAATGTGGCAGTGTAGCCACAGCAGTGGCTAACGACAGTGAAATTGGGCAGACTGGATTCATCCCTGATTTAACTGCGGGGTGGCAGCAGCCAGACAGTTTGTGATAATGGCTGTGCAAACACACAGGGAGGCACCATGCCTCTTGCTCATCAGTATTCCTTAAGAAGCTCTTGTGACTCTTCTGCCTGTTTTGCAAGAAAATGAAGAGGCCTCTGCAAAGACACTCGCTCAAAAGCCACTTGATGCCATCCCCTTCAGTATTTTCTCCTGCAAGGGCTCTAAAATCCCCAGCCCTCAGTCCTGCCTAAAGGCCTTGTCCCTGGCAAGTGAGTCATTTCGCTGCAGTAGCCGAAGAGCTGCCAACCAGAGGACAAAAATCCAGCCCTCCTGAGGATTTTGGGTTAGGAGAAGGAGAGAGAAATCTGCCACTGATATCAGTCTTACAGCACTGGGAACAAAAAGAGACGCCAGTGGCTTGGTTGCTTTTTATCATCTTGCTAACTCAGACTTTTGCAGCATGTCCCTGCTTGTCCCCAAGCACTCATCTTCATACGGGCTTGTGTTTGTGCACGCATTGCTGGATCTTTAGAGACTGAAGTACGTGCCAAGGGGTTGCTCTCATGGTGCTTTACGGCAGCATGCACAGAGAAGCTCCCATGTGGCCCTACAGCTGGGGCTTCATACAGCTGTCCTCTACTGTACGCACCCGTATCACTCCAGCCCCCTGGAGCAGGGGGTGCTGAGGGCACCCAGCCCTTAGCCATAGGCCCTCATGGATAACTGGTTATGCTGGTGTGCCTGAAGGCCACTCATGGGGGAGCTTCCCTGCTCCCTCCTCCTGGCTGCCACCTCCAGCCAGAAGAGCCCGACGATGCCTTGGTGTGCCATGGCCAGGGGGAGGTGGGATGGCTTGTGGAGGGCAGCTACACTGGAAAGATGTGGCAGCAAAGCTCGCGAGTGAGAACAATCCCAATGTACGGCCTGATCCAGGCTCCTTCCATGGGCTGAGTTGCCTGGCCTGAACATTTGGCACATGGGTCATTATCAAAAGTTGCGTATCAGACAGAAACCTAATTCCCTGCATAGGGACTTTCCTGCATAGGTCCAGTGTACAGGAGAACAGCTCTTAAGCGATACCACAATTCAGAATTACAAATCTACAACCAGTTGCCTGGATTATTTGGGTTTTTTTGTAATAACTAACAAGATAAAGACTATGAAAACAGTCATGAGACAAATCAAGTGAAGAGTGGGTGAGAATTTCGCCTCAGTAGATAGCCTTGTGTTATTAAACTGACAACTGGAGCAGAAAGCTACCTCTAGACAGATGCAAAAAGAAAAGAAAAGAAAAGGGGAGCTGACGAGTCATTAGTCTGAATTACTGGAAAATGGGCAGCAAACTGACAGGTAGCTTCCAGCAAATTTCCCTGCAAAGGTTTAGCAGAACCTTCCCAACCAAAGCTTTGAGAGGCATTTCATTCCCGATTACTAAGAAAGGCTTAGGCATTGGCCTGAGGAAGCACTGATATTTAGAAATCTGGTGATGCAACTGCGATGGGAAAAGTCAGCAGAAGGTGGCTGCTTTTAGCACCATGGGAGACAGACAAGAAAGGACGGAACACAAATCCTGTTCATGATTATATTTTATTTCATATTTCTTGACCTATATTATCTAAATAGCATGTCAGCCCAAATCAGAAAGAGAGACAGTTTATTTTTTACATTCGTAATTTTGCTTAGTGTTGGCTATAATAGCGGTAAACAAATCCTACAGCTACTGAGCTATACAGTAACTAAACCAACTATTTTGGGGAAATTCTTCCTGTTCTCCTGCTGACTCTGCCTCTTCTGGCTGCTGCCCCTGCCTCCTCACATTCCAGAAGTGGCTCTGTTTATACGGCTGTATTTCACAGCTTGCATACCAGTAACTCTGACTGGATCGCATTTATACCTCTCTCCCTTATGCTAATGGACCACGCAATGAATGGCCCCTTCTGTGAGGACACGCGCGAGCTCTTGGAGCTGAGCAGCATTCTGTTGAAGGCATCAGGACACAGGTACTCTGCTGCCAGCTTTATTCCATAAATAACTACATCAGCATTTTTGAGGGGGGAAGAAACCCCACAGCACCCCGCTGTCCCAGTTAAATGAGTGAATTACATCAAAATCCTCCTCCCCTTCAGACATCGATACTTGTCTAAAGCAGATGGCCCCATAAATAATACATCCTAGGAAACTTGATCAGCCATCTCTGGGATACACTTGAGCTCCTGTCTCTCATAATATCATCACTAGATTAGCTCTGGGAATTCTTTCAATTTAATCCCTTTAACAGGTCATGTGCGCAAAGAGCGGTGACTGAGAAATTAGATGTCTTTGGTTGGGCTAAACTGTCGGTAGCCTGGAGCTGGCAGGTTCCCACTTGCTGCTTTTGGGGGCTTTTGCCTCTGTGCTCAGCTGCCGACCCCTGGCTGCCTGAGCCCAAGGCATGGGAGCCCAGGACTGATGTGGCTGAACGTGGGGAGGCCAGGAAAGAGGGGCCTGGGAACAGAGTATCCGAGCAGTGTTGGCACGCACGGCCAGAGGACTCAGCAGGGAAAACCATCCCTCAAGCCGTGAGGTGCTTGCTGACTTCTCCGGGAGTGGAAAATGTCATATTTATTTCAGGCTGTAACACAGAAATCTATAAATTCAATTTTCTTTGTCTTTAGTACCCCCTGCTTTTTCAAATTACTTAATTTTAGCAGGTGTTCAGAGATGTCCCACAGGATTTATTCTCACCCTTACCCAACCTCACTCCAGGGATCTGGGCAGAAATACCAAGTACCAGTGATGAGATGGGTCCTTCTTACAGTTACCCCTGTGGTGATGCCAGCCTCGGGGGTTCCCATCCTCCTCCTCCTCCTTCCCTCCCTCCCCTGCTACAGCCTGAGCTCCATGCACATTGGCAATGTTGGCACCACAACAGTCCCACCTTGGCTGGTCAGGTCCTTTGCAAGCTGAATTTCATCTCCACAACCTCCACTGTGCTGGGAAATGTGTTTACAGCACTGCTCTGTGAACAGCTTCACCAAAATGACTCCAGCTAAAAAACCCCCAACCCTTCCTCAAAGCAAAGCAAATAAAGCAAAACCTCCATTTTCTATTGTTAATCTGGAGCTTCCCAAGGCCTGGCTGCACTGAGCTGCTGCTGCCCAGTTTTATCTGCACAATTCAGGCAGCAGCAGCAGCAAACTGTGATGCAGAGGACGGAGGAACGGGACTCTTCTGAATGGTTTCCCTGCCAAGGGAACTGCATTGCAGACCCACACCCTGACACTGCATGCCAATCTGTGCTTCTAGAATGGGAACCGCAAAACAGCCCCCTCCCCTCAACTTCCCCTGCCACTCATTCCCTCTCTCCTGGTTCCTCCCAGGCACCAGGGAATGGATGCAGCTGAAGCCCTGGCTGGGTCTGCGCTACCCTCATTGCATGGATCTGCAAGGATGAATGTGCAGGATGAAGCCAGGGGAGGAAGCACGTCTGTAGGTACGAGGGAGAGAGGAGGGTGCAGAGACTGCTTTTCATGCCTTCATGTCTGTGGAGCCACAGCCTGGTCCCTGAGGTCACACAGGCAAGCTCAAAGACCCATTTTTTCGGAAGGTTTGGAAACCACTCTGCTGCTTTAAAAAATGGGACCGGAAAAGAAAAGCTGGTCTTGAGCCTTTATTTGGAAATGCCTGCAGGGTGCAAATATTTTAAAGTAGCACTGCTGAAACAGAATGGCTTTTAAATCATAACAAATCATATCTTGCATTTCTGTAATGCCTTTCATCCTATGTTCTCTTCACAAACATAAACACATGAAGTTCAACAACACATCTGGCAAAGTATTGTGCTGTGTGGGAGCTTTCACATCCCAGTTTGGTAGACAAGCAGACATGTGGGGTCAGCAGTGACCCGACGCCCCCCCCCCCCCCCCCTTTTGATATCTGTGGCAGCAGCTGGAATGTGACCAAGATCTCCTGACCACCAGCCTTACACTTGAGTTCAGAGATATCTTTCCCTGGTAGCCCTGCAAATTTATTTGTCAAGAAACTGGGTCACAGTTCCAGAAAATAAAATTTTGAGGGGGGGAGACTGCAGGGGACAAAGCAAACTCAACTTTTCCAGCTATCTTTTTTGAGCTATTCAGTGTCTATGCAATGCATTGGCAATGCAGAGATGTCACCCCATTTAGGTTTCTGTCTCCTGCATGCCTGGTTGGTATCCTACTGGAAAACGATTATCAAGAGACACATTTACTGTGTGGCGAATCAGAATTTGTTATTATCACCACCCCATTAATTTCCACACACATCTGCCGGAGTACTTGTTTCTGCCTGCGTCTCACATTTATCTTCATCTAATCCACTTTTTACTGCCCTTGTCTTAGTGCCAGCGACTATCATGAGGCGCTGTAAACACTTGTTAGTTAACTGTTTGCGATCGCCAGCTCTTCAAACTCCACGTTACACTAGGTGTTGGAGTTTAGCAAGTTTAAGTTCCGTGATATTGCGATTATTTAACTACATTATGAAATATGTCACCAGCAAGCAGCCTGAGCTGGTCCCAGCCCCCCAGAGGAGGTTTGGGATTTTCAAAGAGGTCCAGAAACAAAGGAACCTGGTTCCTCCTGGATGTCAGTGGGGCTGGGCTGTGCTCAGCCTGTGCCAGCTTCTTCTAGAAAGCTCAGCTTAAATCCTTTGATAAGCAAATAAGTCAAGAGGTTTTGCACGTCCTCAGCTTTCTTCAGGTCCGTCACCAGCCTCAACATGCCCCGGCAGCCCCCCCTCCACTGGCTGCTGGCACTCCCCCAACGCAACGCGCCACCCCCCCCCCCCCCGGCTGCTGCCACTCCACCAAGGCAGCAGGAAGGTGGAGTGCCGCTGGCTGGTGCAAAACCTCAGCCTCAGCAGCCTTTCATCTCCTGTCTTTCGGCCACTGTCCAAATAGGACACGTCCCCAGCGAAGGGGAAATGTAGCTGAAAAGACAACGCATCCCGCTCGCAGACACGCTGGCTTGCTATCTGCGCCTACTGCCTACAGGACACCTCAGGTTAAAATGTTTTCTGCTGAATCAAAAAGAATTTCTCCCATGCTCCTTGACAGCCTCTTTTCCTCTGTCAAATGTAATTAGCTTCCCCTAATTAAAGGCTGCAGCCAGGCTCGACAGGAAGTCGGAGGAGCTCAGTCCTCAACAAACAGCTTTTCATTTCTGCTCAGCGTTCGGGGAGTGGAACCCCAGCAAGCCCACACCGACCCCCTCTGGGGCACCCCACCGCACTGGCCGTCTCCTGTTCGGAGACACGAGCAAAGCCTGGGCTGCTGCTGCCAGGCAGGGGTGGGTGGTGGGAGGCAGAACATCCTGGGGCCTGCGGGACACCACGCTAGCAGGTGGTCTGTGCTTGGCATGGTGGACGCCAGCAGATGTTACCCAAAGGTTTCTTCTGGTCTAATTCCACATTTGGTAATGGGCTAAATAAAATGTAAAAGAGGTCTCAATACCATCTCCCAGCACCAAAATTACTGTCTCAGTGTGCTGTGATCTGTCCCGTTCAGATTTATTGTGCCCAGCTGGAGCTACATTTCTTCTTTCTGCTTTCATCTGAAACACATATCTAGTAGTCATCCACTGACAAGACAAAAATATCCCCCCAGAGCCCCTCTGGCAACTGCACAAAGCCTGGATGCAGGGAAGTTCATTGCACTAATGGCCTTAGCAGCACTACTGAGCCGCAGAGTGTTCCTCAGCCTGTCCATGGAGCAAGAAGGAGAAAACAAACAGGAGAATCACTGCATTTTCATCTGTACAGCCATCCACAGCAGTGCAAATGATATGCATGTGTGCATGCAGAATCTCCTCTGCCCAAATTTCCCCTCTGCACCTGCTCCCCTGTTGCTTGCTCCCTCCTGCCTACTTGCCCCTCCATGACTTAGTACAGATGACGTGCAATTGATTTTAAGAGAGCAGCATTTGGTAAATGGCATGTGTTACCATAAACTGACAGAGGTGCCTAGTATAGTTGTGAGTGGAGCCACCTCCTCCCTCATTCAGGCACTCAGACATCCCATTCACTTTAGCAGCAGGAAATTACATCTTGCATCAAGGTTGAATTTGCCTGACTTCAATTTCTACCTGCCGGATCTTGTTATCCCCTTGTGTGCAACTTTATACCACCCCACCATTCCCTTATCAGATACATTCTTCCATGAGTAAGAACATACATCTGTGGTCAGCTTCCTCCTCGGTAAGAAAGCCAGCCTGTCTACCTGAAGTCACACCTGGGAAGGCTTGATCTGCAGTCTGAATGTCACCTTGACTGTCCTCCTGTGGACTGTCCCCAGTATTTCCTCATCCTTCGTGCAGCGTGGACCCCATAACTGGGCATCTCACTCCAGAAGTGGTCTTGCCCACGCTGCACAGAGGCACAGCAACTCTTCTGTTTGATGCCCCTCTTCTTGGGCAGCATTGCCCTGGGAAGCTGTGTGGAGGAGGTTATTCATAACCACTCTCATAGCCTTCCTGAGACAGACTCTCCTGTCTTACAGGTACTCCTTATATTTTCCAAGCTGCAATTTGCCTCTATTCCTGAAATATTTAAATGTGTTTGGGATGGTGATTATTAACCAGATATTATCCTTTCTCAGTAACCCGTCATTATCACCACAGTTTCGTCCACTAACTTTCCCACAGTGCATTTAATTTTACAGCACAGGTTGATCGTAACACTTAAAGATTTAAATAGGAGATTAAATTTTGCTTGTTAAAATGATTTTTTTTTTTTTTCACAGGTCTTCTTGACTATGGTTAAATATGTGTCTCTTCCTCTTCAAATCTGTTTCTGGTGGTGGCTTGGACTATAATGCTGGCTGTCATAATGATGCTCCAGGCTCTTGCAATGTAGAAGACAAGAAGATTGTTGATCTCTGTGCCAAAGGTAAATCCCAGTAGCTTATTTAAAAGCAATTTAGCTTCTAAAGTCAAAGTTTAATCACTAAAGTACCTGAACATTTACCAGGTTAATTAGACAGAATCAGCAAAATCTCATTCAGATGTAGTGGTTTCCTTATTTCCATTCAGATATGGATCTGTTTCAGCTTAGACGGAGTCAGCTGTGAACCTTCATATCCAAGTCACCAAAAGTGCCTGCAGCCTTTTTTCTCTTCTCACTTGCTTTTTTCTTTTTTTTTTTTTTTCCCTCCATTTGTTGACAGTGTTGATTACATAGTGATACTCTTGCTTCATTCAAAATGCGTGGTCCTATTTGCAACTCACTGAAGCTGATGCAAGTCCTTCCATTGGTATCAGAAGGACCTACCTGGGGCTCATAATCTATGCATTACCTTGGCTGTAAGCATCTGAGGTCCATAAAGAATATAAACTCTTTCTATCATGTCTTCTCTTTGTTCCTTTTTTTTCCAAACATGCCATACAAGCTGTTAATGGAGCAAATGACATGGAAACATAATCTGTATTCCTGCAGGTTTTGTGGCTGTGCTTGCTGCTTATTCCTTATCACCCAAAGCAATAAAGCCGTGTTGATGATACCATAATTGAGATTAGTGGAAGTGATTTATCAGGTTGCTAACAGAGAATGAAAACTTCGGGAGGGGGGAACAAGCAGCAGGACAATATGAACTTTTCAGAAACAAGAGTCTTTTTTTTTTTTATGCAAATGGTTGTGCTAATGAATACCAAGGGGAAAGAAACAGTCACAAAAATTTTGCTTACAGAGCAGATGACAGCTTATCTAAGGAAAAAGGATTTCAAAGTTCTTCCTGAAATGTCATCTGGGTTTCATTATCTCTCTGATAACACCTAGTGTGGTGGTGCTGTTCTTCACTCCGTGCTGTTAACTGATTAGGAATAAGTCTGTAATTCTGCATTATGCAGCAAAAACATGGAAGAGCCCCATACTCGAATACAGGAACAACAAACATACTTTTAGGTTTTCTTTCATGGGAAAGAATAATTTTTCCCAGGAGCCAAATCAAAGTCCTAAAGGGCTCAAAAGAAAGGCCTCGCTGATTTCAACAGAGTTTGAACAAAGCTTTTGTTTAGTTTATTTTTCTATTCTTACTTTTATGTGTTATTATCTAATATTTGCATTGAAGTAGCATTCAAAGGCCCTGAACTCAGGGTCCCATCATGCTGAGCCCCAGATAAGCATCCATGAAGACATCAGGTTTGGTAAGTGAATGTGCACCTAATGGCTGTTGGAGCTTGTGAAATGGCAGAGCCCTGCAGCCATCCTTGGTAGCCTCAAGCCTGGTGGTTTCCACTCTGCTGGGGCCGAAGAGAAAAGTCATGTCTCCTGCCAGGGGCTGCTGCAGGGACCACGACCACCAGAACCTCCTGAAGGTGACACTGTCCTGCAGAGGGGGTCAGATGTCCAACACCTGCAGCCACATGTTCAGTGAAACTGCGCCTCAGCAGTGAGCCCATGAGTTTAAAATTAATCAGGTGCTTCAAAGTGCTGCTAAACAGTTTAGGATGAAGTGCTGAGAGCTGGCACCGATAATTTAGCAATGCTCTAAATTGAGAGCTCATGGAGGTTCTGGGCACTGGTGTCTGTATGCTGCCTACCTTCTGAGCTCACCAACTTCCTCACCAAGCCCAAAATAAATCCATTATCAAGATAGGTTCAATCTTATTTGGCTGTGGAGCTATCTTTTTGAGAAATTCTCCTTTTTGTTTAATTCATTGCTTTGTTTTCCTCTCTAACGGCAGAGGAACTGTGAAACAGCCCTATCAAGAATTTATAATTTTGATAAATTCATCATTTCCCTGTAGAGTGATCGATTACAGGGGATGCTAGGAAACGCACTTGCACATTTCAGAATGTCTCAAATTCATTAGCTATTCCACATGAGTTACAAGTTAGTGAGCAAGACAAAGAAAATGTGTTTGGAATAACTCTTTGCAGCTCTTGTGTTTTTAATAGGCAGTTAACAATTTACCATTCCCTCCTTTTCAGTTGTTTGTTTTATTTTTCATATGAAAGAAAATGTAATCAGCTTTTCTCTTAAATAGAAAGACGAGGATAAAGTTCCCATTGTTAAATTATGTCTACCAGCATCTCCTTATCTCCACATAACAATTGTTATTTTCTAAATCTTCTACTTCCCATTATCCTGCATTTATTTAGTTGCTGCTTTTTCTATCAAGATTTCTAAGGCAGGCCTCTAAAATTGCTGTGCCAACATTTTGCCTCATATTTTCTTCTCTTGTTTAGCAGACAAGGGTGGCTTCCTTGCCTATAGCTCATTCTAGAAGCCAAGCAGGGCTGACCACCATGGGACCATCATGGATCTTTCCATCTCCCCTAGGCCCTTGAGAAGCCTGCACCACGGTCCCCTGTGCTCTCCATTTCTGAAAAGCCACCGAGATGCTCAGAGGTACTTGGGGTGTGATGCAGGAGGTATGTCTGATCTGTCACAGTTAATGCTGCATTTGGACCCTTTGGCCATATGAATCCGTGATGAAGCCTTGAAGAGTTGCTTGGGTACCTCTGCTTCATCCCCTGCATCTACCCTGACCATTTGCTCTCCAGTTCATGTGCCAGTGTAATGCCTCCTGGCCAGGACAGTAATGCAGCCATGCAGATTTGTTAAACATCTGTGGAGTGAGGATACTACTCCCATAGCCTCTACATGTCCACTGTCTAAAAGACTGCATGATCCCACCTGATGAAAGAGACATGGCAAACAGATAAGCAGGAGCAAGGAGGTGGAGATATGAAGAACTGGGCAGACTACTCCAAAACCCCAGAAGAAAAACAGGCATGAAGGAGTCATCTCACAAGTTGAGCCAAATTCTGCAGCAAATCAGTACACAGAATAAGAAGCGGACTGGGTCTGAAGGATTGCAGTAGCTGCCAAAAGTCTTTCCTGTTAGTTCTTGAACTATTGTTTCATGATTAAAGCATCCAAAAGCCTCAGGCAAGTTTAGGGGTGTGATATGCAAAGGGACTTAATTGCTGCATGGAGAATGAGAAAGCCTTTCTCTAAAAAAGTAGATTCAGAAGAAGAGTACAGGATTTGAAGTCGAAAGGCTTCAAATCAGTGAAGGGTGAGGACTTCAAGCAGTAGACTCCTTCCCTTGGCTCCTTACTCTGGGTGTAACTTGTGGCTTTCAGAGCTCATTATAAGAGTCCTGCTCCCACCTCAGGCCTGAATGCAAGTAAAGCACTGTCGGGGCAATAGTTCCAGATTCTCCTACAAGCTCAGCCTGAACAACTAGTATCAGTAATGCAACTGGAAGAAGCTTGTTGAGTCATTAAATCCAGTCTTCGGCACTCACAGGCAACCATATAATGGAAAGATCCACACCCCTTCTTTGCTTTACCACAAAGTGTTTCATTAATCCATGACAAACTTAAGATCTTTGGTGCAGAAATAAAGTACACAACAGCCACCTCAAAGGACCACAGAAAGGTGTCAGAAAGGGTCCTAATGTCCTACGACCATGCCAGAGTAAGAAGTCAATCAATAAGGGAAAAAACCCAGATCTTCCAGGATGCACTGCACCCTGTGTTACCTCAGGAGGTAGTTCTTGATTTGAGTCTTATTTCTAACTTGCTGCTAATCTCAGTTCTGAGTCTGAGGACCACAGAGATGACCCCACCACTCACAAGGTTGCCTGGTCCTACACAGAGAAGCTTTGCCTCCTGTCCTTCTTCTCTCCTCCTGCTGTAGCCGGTCTCTGACCTCCAGAAGGAGAAGAAACACCAAACATGGCATCTTGTCCAAACCCTCTCTATTCCCCACAGCTTCCCCACAAGGGAAGACACGATGTGCTCTGGGTCCTACAAAAGGACCATCAGGAGCATGGAATTAATTAAACTTTATCCCAACTTGGCAGGAGTCACAATCAATGGAGTGTTTTGCCAGGGAATCTGTGGCTGAGGATTTAGTTGCGTTTTCATGATTAACCCTGATTTGGAAGTTTAAATCTTGAGCCATTGCTGATCATTTCATACTGAAAAATGAAAGCTCTGAGAAGTCATACATGCTAGCAAGGGGTATGGTAGGTAGGAGGCCTATTGCCTGCCAAATTAATTTATTCAGGGAAACACAGTTCAAATCAGAGTTTAAGAACATAAAAAATAAAAATCAGGGCACCTTTAAAAGTTCCTGAGCTCCTGCTGTTATTTTCCTGCATGATGTCATGTTCTTCTATTTTTGAGATGATAAACACTTCCACAGCAACAATTTTGATGTCACAAACAGAAAATTATGATTCCAAAAGAGAGAGAGATGAAGCAGGAGCAGATGACCTCTTTAAAATTAATAATCCTCTTTTTCTGCAAAGACCTTTAGTGACAAAAAGCTAGAAGAAGAGAAATACAAAAATGAAGTGATATACAAGTCCCAGAACTGTCACTGAAGACTATGGTTTGTTTTAAAGCCTCCAAACAAGACGTAAGTGGGTCTTTACCTTGTAGCTATTGCTGCTCCCCAAAAAAGTCAAAACAAAATAAAAATGCTCGTCTTTCTACTCGGGAATTCTGACCAGACCATGATCTTAAGCCATACTTTAGTGCAGTTCCCACAGAAGGCAAGGTCAGAGTTTGACCCTTCACTTTATTTTTAAACACACTTTTTTTTGCATTTGAACATGTAAGTAGTAGCAGTTTAAGAAAAAAATAAAGTCCAGATGCTTGATGAAATGTCAGCAAGGAATCAGTTGATTCTCCTTCCAGTTGATGCATTTAATGTCCTTAATGCAGTGGTAGACCACCATAGTTTGCTTTCAGAGGGATGAGCATATCCCAGTAGAAACATTATTTCATTAGGGTGAAACAAATGTCTCAGAAAATGGCAGAATTGAAAGAAAAGGAAAAATAAAACAGCAGATCATAAATTAGGGCAAATTTGTGATCTACCTCTACTCACGAGAATACATAAGATAAATCAGGAAGAACAGAAGGATGCTACGTGTAGTTCTGAAGGTGGGCAAGAGAAGACTTTCATTGAAGTCCCTTGAAAGAAAAGGAGAATTTGGAAAGAAAAGCTTCTTAAACATCAAAAATAAAGGACACCAATCAGGCTTAGCAAGTTAGTCTTTGAAATGCGGTACCAACTTCCAAGTCAGCAAAACATGCATAGATTTAAGAATAACATCACAATGTTCTCTCTTACTCCTGAAAAGTTACTTTCACAAACGAGACTGCACGCCTCTATTAACAAAATTCCTTTTTCTGCAGTCCGCATTTCCAGAAATAAACCAGTAAAGTAGAAAATCCTCATGTTGAGAGAAATTGAGAGGACTGCCTAAGCTGCCTATGAAAAATCTTTTCCAAAATTGGATGCATCTACTCGCTTACACATGCTAGTGCACATCTAATTGCTGGAAATAACAACCCACTTGCAGTACGTAATTCAGACACTTCTGCCCACACACACCACTTAGACAATTGATTCTTAAAACTGGGCACTGCAGGGAAGGGCACTGCATAGATCACTCTGCAGTCCGGATTGAGCACATCAGGTTGAACACAGAGCACCTTCCCACCACAGCTTTCAGCTGGGAGGATGTTTTAGCTCTAAAATGGCAGAGACCAGTTAGAGGAGCAGGAGGAGGACAGCTGCAGTGCTGGTTGTGGAGTGTATAGCAACCAAACAGGTGACACATTTAAAACAACCACACCCATCCAGGCACCTACATGTCTGTGTTATTGGCTTCCATGAGATAAAAGGAGAGATAGAAAGCACGGTTTCATTTCCAGCTTGTAAGAGATGGTTGCATTCAACTTGGAGAACAACAGAACAGCTGAATTACCGAAGCGTATTTTCCGAAGGCGCTGCAATACACCTAGCAGAAAGAAAACCACACTGAACTTTGCAAGAGGAGCTGGAACACATATTTTGTAACATAAGTACATTCTTGCATAAATGCAGTTTCTGCAGGACTTGCGCCTGCTTCAGCAGGGAGGTTTGCCAGCGGCCCTGTGCTGCATACCGAGGCACTGAGGAGCAGCACTTCTTCAAGGTGCTCCACAGCCTGGGATAAGCATGACCACCTCTCCTGTCTGGGGACACTTCTCCAGGAAAAACTTCCACAAATCCAAGGGAGCAAGACGGCTAGGCCCTTTCTCTATTTAAAAACCAAATTATTATCATTTTTTTCTGGTCCCGCTAAGGAAGCCTGAATAAGGGAGAAACAGAAGGAAGATATTTACCTATTAAAAATAAATGATTCAGTCATGAATTTTTGAGACTTGCACCATATGGCTGGAAAACTTCTCAGGGGGAAAAAAAAATCCCCCAGAGACTGAATTTCCTTTTGATAGGAACTTGAGCAAGGGTGTGCTCACTGGGGGCCTTTAAACACTCCTTGTTAAAGCATATGCCTGGCTGCTTACCTGTGGCAACAACACATGGCTCTTCCTTTCATCAGCGATTTGGTTGGGTTTATAGCTCTTCAAGGACTTTAAAAAAATGTGACTTGTTGGTTCTCTTCCTATACACTGCTCTTTGAGGCAAAGACTAGACAGCATGCAAACCACATGCTAAATAATACTTAAATACCTGTCATCTTTAGCAGCCCTGTTGTTGGGAGTCAGCTCTGTGCTGGGGTGACCTCCCTGAGGTGCTTTGGGAGCAAAGGGGGACAGAAAGGCTGTGGGCACCACGCCGCCGGCACTGCTTGGGCACGGAGTGGGGGCCAGACGCATGCAGCCACATGAACCTCTGCTACCCAAACCTAAAACCTGTGCCAGCCCTGCTCCTGAGGTTCCTGGCTGGGAGAGCCAGTGCTTCACTTTGGACTCCAGTCCAAGGCCAAACCAAAGGCACTGGGCATACTGGGAAGAGGCAGTGGGGTTTGGGCTGGGCTTATAGTGAGCTTGAGGCTGAAATTCTTACAGTACAACAGAGGCAGGCCAGGCAGGCTGCATCCCAGCCATACACCCCCACCACCAACTCTTGTTCTTTCCCTCTGCGTGGGTTGCACTCGTTCCCCTTCGGCTGGGGCGGATGGTCCAGCCTGCAGATAAGCCCTGAGGCAGGGATGTCCAGCTCTGGATGCTGGCTGCCCTCACTCAGACCCAGAGGTGATGCTCTTGGGTCCATCTCCATGCGCATGTGAGCACTGCTGCTGCTGCTGGGGCCAGTGGGGATGTGAGAGAAATGCATTTCCCATTACCTGGGGGCATCCCTGGACCCTGGCTGGAAAGCTGGCCGCCTGAACTTACTATAATGGACCTTTCTCTTACATAGTATTTTCCAGACCAGTTGCAACATTTGGGCCTTGAGAAGTGTAGGTAGGTGATTGATTTTATCCTTCCTATGCTGGTACTGGGCAAAAATTAACTAGGATTCAGGATCAGACAGCAAGAGCCTCAACCTTCTCTCTCACCTGCACATTAGGGATCACACAGTACATTGACCACAGGGGTGCCTTTTCCTCCATCCTTTGTCTTGCATCTTGGCTGTGGAGGGCTGGAGCAGGATGCAGCAAGGGAGCAGGAAGGAACAAAAACTCGGACCTGCATGGGGCTTTGTCTTGGACGTCACACTGATGTTTTATCAGTTCTGTGGTAAGGTAGGTTCCTCCGTGACAAAGGATGAGACCTGTGAAGGAGAGATGGGTTCTGCCACTTACTCCTTGCAAATAATGGGTTAACAGCATGTGATGTCACATATGCTTTTTAATTAACACATCATTTATTGCTTGAATCCTGAAGTGTCAGGGTCCTGCTCAGGCAAAGGGACTGCCTGCAGAGTGAGAGACGGAAAAACATCTCTAGGAGAAGACTGTAGGATGGAACTGGGAGCAGTGCCAGGGAAGAGGCTACAGCCCCTGGATGCCAGTGATACACGGGGGGCAGCCACAGGAGCAGCCCAGCAGCTGTAGTGCAGCTGGTGCAGGTCTGGCAGTCAATGGAGAGACCAGCTGCTGTGCAGTAGCTGCTTCAGCCTCTGGAGGGGCTGCCCACCTCCCATGCAGTGCTCCTTGGCCTTCTGGCTGTCACACCTGGAGACCCTCATGGAGCTGAGAGAGAGCTGATGATTTTTCAAAGGTGGCATAGCCTGGGGTGAAGGAGGGTGACGTGAAGCCCTCTAGCCACACGATGTGGTTATGCCCCAATTCTTTAAAAAGCAAAGATAGATGAGAGGTCTTAGCCCAGGTCAAACTATCCTAACATGGTCTCTCAGGGATGGCAATTAATCAGTAATTGGCACACATACAAAAAAAAGTCCAGGGGAGGAGGGGGATGGCGTAGCATCCCTGTGGACTCAGGCCTAGCCTTGCTTTATGTTCCCTCTCCCCAGATGCAGGACTTGCAGCTGCACAGGTCGCCTGCCGCTACCCTGAACCCCAGACAAGCTGGAGCGCCGTCCTCGCCAGCCTTTTTTTCACAGGAGCAGCCCCCCTTTCTGCTCCCCTGATCACTGCTGGAGCCTGGAGTATTTTGGCACAGTGTGACATCTTTTGGTTGCTTTCTAAGGTAGTTTCTGCAAGGAGGACCCATCCCCCTGGATGGCCAACACATTCACAGGAGCCCGGGAGAACAGATATGACTGCTTGGCTGGTGAGCTGGTGTGTCCCGGGAGTACAGCCACAACCCCATAGCCTGTATCCGCCATTGACAGTCCCTCAGGTGGAATTTTGCATTTTCTTCTGCTTCTGTCAGCAAAAACATTAACGTTGCTTTTGCTGCTCCTTCTCTTCACTCGGTTCTGCCTTTCTGCCAGTGTGTATTTGCTGCACAGGACTCCCTCCACTACCCCAAATGGCAAACTACATGGTAGTACAGATCCATCTGCAAGCAAACCCCAGCACTGCAGAACCCGTAACGGGGCCTTTTGCACTTACCTGGACTATTACAAGCTATTACTCAAGTACCTGAATGTATTGGGCTATGCAGAAAGACCATCCCTTTTGTTTTATATTTGCTTTCTCTCTTCTGCAAGCTTTCTGTCACAGCAGCCAGATGCCAAACTCCTGCCCATGTGGATGCCTAGCAAGTGAGAAGGTAGTGTGGAAACCCTTCTTCGCTGCCACATCTGATAAACATTATCAGCTAGGGGTCTGCGGGCTTTGATTCAGGTCAGCTGGCATCAAAGGAGACTCAGGAGTGTTTGCTTTCAATTGCAAGGGTGAACAAAATAATCAGTTCTAAAGCTCAGGCCTCCGCCTGCCCTTCATCAGGGGTCACTTCATGCAGGGGGGAAACAGGAGAGAGGAGAAATGGTGTGCAGAGAAGTCTCCACTTTGTTCTTCTGTGTTACGGCTGGCGTCAGCAGCCCTCCAGAAGAGGGAGGTAACCGCACTACCACTTGTTCAAATATTTTGAATAATAAAGGCATTAGTTTAATAAATCTTCTGGAGGAGGAAAAGTTGCCCTAGTTCGGGTTTTTACCCTTTGAGCCTGGAGTAGTTGCAACTGATGGTTAGTGACTTGAGAGCAAGAGCGAAGGGGAGATGGGGATCAAGATTTAGCTTTTGTAAGGGGTTTCTTTTGTTTTTTCTTTTGGACGTGGCAGTCACTACTGCCAGTTCTTCCCCCTCTGCTGCCTCCTCAACTCCAGAGTGGTGATGTGCAAAGGTGGAAAAACATTCACTTTCCCAGCTCAGCCTCTGCCTTGACCCAGCCATTCACCTCCTTGATTAGGCAAATTCTGCATCCGCAAATACTAATAATTTTTAGCACCTTTGCATATTCTTCCCTTCAGGTCATTTCCCTGGATTTTAAATTTATTTTGTGCAAAAGGAATTATTCACCCTGATCTCTGAGCATCAGCTGCGCTCTCTCCCAGGCAGAGCTGAACAGGCTGTAACCCTTCATTCCTGGTTCTGATGGAGAGGAAGAAGAAGGGCCTTGCAGGGACAGTGGGCTGAGAGTCTGGTGATCCAGATTTGCTTCCTCAGTATCCTTCTGCCTCCCCTGTGGAGAGCAGGGCCAGGACAGAAAAACTCCTGCCCTCTCAGAGCTGCAAGAGGAAAAAGTGATCAGAAAAGCGGTCAGATCCCAATGTGATGCCTGCAGCTATCAACAGTACATCGTTGCTATTATTACTATTATTGCCTTATGTTTGCTCTTTTTTTTTTCTCTAGACAAGTGACTACTGAAGCCAAGTGAAGCAGCTTCAACAGAAAGGTGTGAGAGACAGGCGCGCCCAGGGAGACAAAATGAGAGAGGAGGACGCTAACCCGTATCTACCCCATGCTGTATTAATGCTGGCGCTTTCTGAGGGGAGAGGCCTGTACTATTTGAGAAAGGCTTAGTAAATGCATTTCATCCAATGCATCCCCCTCAGGCATTGCAAAGGGACCCTGAGCTGGGGAACAGGGCATGCAACAAGGCGCTGCCCCAACGCCAGTCATAAACCCCGCTCCAAGAAACCACGGGAAGCAACGGTCACTTACTCCCAGTAAAATAAAATCCACTTCTATGGAGCCAGCCATTTCCCAGGCTCAGGAGCTGTGAGCAGAGAGGACCGTCATTTAAAAGCACATTTTAAGCCTGTTGCGTGAGTGGTGGTCATGTAAGTCCTTCAT
>NW_010119323.1:0-11236 GCF_000699245.1 Pterocles gutturalis | reverse complement strand
CTGAAAGTGCACTTCAGAAGCTTCCTAACAGTGAAATGTAATACAGCCAGACAGCTGGATAGACAGGACCCCTGGACATATACCTGATTTCTGTACTGAGAATGGGCATGTTGCTTGAGGTGGATATATAATCCAATAAACTCAGTCTCTTTTCTATTCTAGAAAAAATGTTCCTCAGTTAATCTGGTCCTGTCATCAGGTTGTGATCTTTTGTAAGCTTTTGTGTTAACCGAAATATGTCCCAACAGCTATTGGCAAACTGTTATTTCTGCTGTTTCCTCATCTATTTCTCTCTGTGCTGCATGAGCACTGACTCAGGTTTGATGACATCATGGCAAGACCAGCTGAAGCCCTTACCCCAGCCTGCCCATTCACACAACCTCAACACTCATTTTAAAGAAAGAAAGAAAGAAAAAAAAAGCTCTTTTTATTTTTTTTATTTTTTCCCCAAGCTGCTTCTTTCAAGCTCTGATCTTGTGGCACAGCCCCATCCCCAGGGACCAGGAGAACTCTGTCCTGTAGCACTGCTGCAGAATTCACTGCTTCATCAAATCACAGCCTACTTGTTAATTCACTTAAATCACAGGAAAGTGTTCCAGTTGTGGTGAAAGGATCAGGAATTAATAATATATCTTGCTCCAAATTGTTACCTCTACTAAAATGCAGCACATTTCAGGACACAAGAGTTTAATGAATAAGCCTTCCGTCATTTACCTGGCAAACAAATTAAATGGTCAGATCTCTGCCAGGGCTGAAGATTTACAGCTTTCTAATACCCTGACAACTGCTTTACCCGTGCACCGGCTCCACCATTCGTTGCTCCCCTCAGCACCTTCCCTGTCACTGTTTCCTACAGATGGAGAGCCCTTCAGCAACTCCAGGTTCACCAAACCCTCCCTTAGAACCGGCTCCTTTTGTGCTGCCTGTTAAACTGTGTGACAACAGCCCTGCGGTGGGCATGGTACGGCTTTGGGGTGCTGTGCCAAGGGCAGCCCTTCCACCCTTAGCTCAACCTGCCTTTCCCCTCTTCTGCTACCTGCAGATCCATCTATCCCTCCGGCTCTTGGCTTCAAGGAGTTGGAAAGATGACAATGCAGTGAAACAAAGCTTGTCTTTTTTAAATGACGACACATGGATTGGTTTGGTTTTTTTTTTTCAGCAATTTACTCTACCTTTGGGTAGAGAGCTATGATTTCCTGCCAGCACCATCACAATGGTACGAAGTTTTGTGTGGGTTGTATCAGCTGTATCCTCTTGGAGTTGTTCACATCCATGTAACCTCCTCTGCTAGATGTGTGGGAATCAGGTCCCGTCGGTGTAACTGCATCCCCGCCTGAGGGCTGTCCTGATTTAATTGTTACAGACAGAGTTCAAGCACTATCAAAACCATTTAGGTAAGCTCTCACGCATCACGTGAAAGCAGAGCAGGGCTCTCCCTGCTGAATGAGGATACTTAATGTAGTCTATTACTTTCCATGCCACATAACCCATGAGTGAGGCTCGGGCAGTTACTGTTCATTGGTATTTGACCTGGTATTTGGCTATGGAAATCCTTAATGCAGCCATTTTCCTTCATGTAAGTGACTCTTTCCATTTTCCCTCCAACTGTCAGAGTCATCCTCCCTTCCTGGCCTCACACCCTCAAGCTTTCTGAAAAAAGCATTTGCACGTGCTGCAGGTTTACCTTGATTTCCATTGCACTAGTCTGAATTTGATTCTACAGCTTTGAGTTGCAGTTCAGATTAGGGAATCACAGCCTTAGATGCAGCTGGGCTGATCTCAAGAAGCAGGTTTCCTTGTTTTGCTAAGGATCTGAGATAACCCTCCTTTGGGGTCACCTGAAATAGTAATCATTAGAAGGCACACCACAGGGTGAGGATCTGTTAACATTCACTGTTCCATTTTCCAGACACATGGCTCACTACTTTTCCTGGGGGAAGATATTTCTCTTACTGCTTGCTTTCTCCTTCTGGCTACCCAGCATCATCTCCCTGGGTCTCTTTATTCAGGACAATAGGTAGCCCCAGAGTCTGCGCCTGGGAGTATACAACACTGCTTACAGAAGTGCCAAAAATTTTGTGATTTGCTTGCACAGGAGAGGAGCTCTCTGGTTGTGGGGAACAGCGTGAAGGAAAGCAGCAGTCTAACAAGCTGGCAGGGACGACAACTTATAAGCAGACCTGCAGGGGCTTTTCCTACCAATGTGATCCACCTCAAAAAGGTCCAAACCCCTCCACAGCCCAGTTACCTATGGGCATGCGGTGATTTCTGGTATGTATTTAAGAATGACCCACTAGTGTCATGTGCTGTGAGCCCTCTCATGTGGACAGTGTGGCTATAGCTCTGGGGCAGATGGGTGCTAAGGTTTCTGGACATGCTCTGGGGGTGGACACCCCAGCCTTCCCAGCATTAAAGCACAACAGAGGAGATCTAGAGACACCCAGTTGGACTCCTGTGACTTGAGCATGTTGGAACATGCTGTACAAGGAGCTACAGAAAATGCTCTCTTCTAATATGGTAAGCCTTTTATTTTATTATTACTATTACATTACTTTCTGGCACGGGCACACAGAGTTGAAAAGGACGAAAGGGAAGTTGCTTGCAGGATTCAGACCATGGGGATCCATGGCTTGCTCCAGCTGATGAGTAGGAGACACTACATGAAAATAAACATGCAGTCTTCCTCTCAGCTCTGTTGGCAGGAACAGCAAGAGCTGGATGCAGAAGAACACAGAGCTGGTTTGATCCTTTTGTTCTGCCCAACTGGATGCCAGGGGAGAGTCTTTGAGATGGGGGGAAATGGGAGAAACGGTGCTTGGCCTGCACCAGAACAGGCAGGAAGATACGTGGTGTCTGGAGTCCATGTTATCACCACTTCATCACACAGCTGTACTAGTCCACATAGGTTAGAGGACAAACACACCCACTTCACAAGGATGTCGTCTGGTCTTCTTGTCTTCCATCCTCCCTATAATTAATCACAGACACAACAGTGCTACCTGGCAGAGGATTTGATTTTTTTTTTTAATTAGAGTGGAAGAACCCTCACAAACACACTAGCAACATATGGCTCTGTCAATAATCTTTAATTGTGATGTGCCTAGCTGTGTCACTAAAGAAGAGACAAAAAGAATACAGGCCTTAAAGAGTAAAAATTAGTCACTGTAGGTAGAAGGAAGGCTAGAGATCATCAGCATCTCAGCACTGGAGTAACCCAGTTATCCCTTGAATGGTCCAGTTTAGGGATAGGGTTAAAGTTAAAATTCAGGTGACAGTAACATTAATGGTTGTGAATGGGACAAAGCCCAGTTGGCACTGGACTGCCCAAGCAATGTGTAGGCTGAAAAAAATTGTATCCCCTGACAACTTTTTCCTCTGGGCCATGGATGCAGGCTTTTGGCTATAGATGAGCTGAGGTAAGAGTTTGGGATAGGGTTAGGGTTGGGACAGCAACAGGGAGAGAGTTGGGAGAGGAGCTCTAGTTGTCAAGGGGCTGCCAAAGGGCTTCCAAATTTTTTTCATTTAAACAATAGCTGGGGGTCTTGTCCCAGGGCTCATTCCACACTTAGTGTTACAGTTAAGGTATGAGTTACCTGAAAGATTGTTCCTCCGATGTCTTCATTGGGACCGTGGCTGGTTGTCCCTAGCTGTAAACTCAAAGTCAGGCTTTTGCTTTAGGAGGGAGAGAAGCCCTGAAGCTTCAGTTGATGTTGCGTTTCCACAGACTGCCAAAAGAAGTAGCTGTCTCCTAAAAGATCATTCCTTTGACAATTGCTTGATTTGGGCTTTGGGTCCTCTGCAAAGGGTTCATCCCATGCACAGTGGTTAGAGTTGGGTTTAGCACTGGGAAAGAGACAGAGCCAGTGAGCATGGCACTGCTGAGGGGCTTCTGAAGGAAAGTGTGGGCCACAGAAAGATTTCTCCTCTGATCACTTTCTCATCTGGACCATTGCTCTTGGTGCCTGGCTAAGGATCAGCTATGCTCAGGCTTTAGGGCTAGGGATGGAAGAGGGACAAAGCCTAGAGCTCCACCTGGCATGAGTCTGCAAAGGATTTGGAAAAGGCTGGAATGAACAGCAAAAAACTTAACCCCCTGATGAATTTTTCATCTCAGCCATGGCTGAGTATTCTTATCTATGGAGCAGCCCACCTTAGGGTTATAGTGAGGACACTTACAGATCCTATAGCTCTAGCTGGCATGGGGTTGTTAATCCACTGCTAAATGAAGGGAAAGGCTGCAAAGAGCTTTCTCCGCTCATAGCTTCTGTATCTTGGCCATGGCTTGGTCTCTTTGGCAAATGCTCAGCTCACACACCAGGTTTAGGGCTCAGTTCAGTGAAGAGGTCAGAATGTAGAGCTCCATGTGATGTGGAGCTGCCAAGGAGCTCCCTCAGAAGGAGGGACTGGCTTCATCATGATTGTGTCTCTGAAAACTCCGTTATTGGCGTGGCTTATGCTACTTGGTGATGGTCCAGCCAAAGCCAGTGTTCAGGGTTAGGAGAGGAAAAATCCTCAAACTCCACTTGGGTTGTGGCTGAAAAGGGAGGCTGCAAAAATATTTTCCCCCCGCTAGCTTCTTGATTTCTGCTGTATTTTGTAGTCCTTGGAAAAGGGCTTCTTAGCCCATGCCTAGGGTTAGGGTTTGGGTTGTGACAAAAACAAAGATTCCTTCAGACAAAGGAAAGGACAGGCTACAAAAAGATTTCTCTGTGAACTTCTTCATCTGGACCCATGGCTTAGTGTCCTTGGTTAAGCCTCAGTCAAGTCCATTTGTTGAGGAATGTCAGTAGATGTTTTCCTCCCTAAGTCAGTGGGAGTTGGATCATGCCCATTCGTCATATTTTCCTCCCCAGGGTTCAAATCAAACCTTGTTTAGACATTACATAGGAGTCCTTTGAAATAAAACTCCCACCCAAATCTCACAAACTTGGCTGTACCCAATGATTGCTCACAGCGCTCCTAAGGAGGAAAATATCATTGATGTGAGATAGACACTATAAATAACTCCATGGGACTGACGCTTCTTGGCTGTGCAAACCAGAGGATATGATCTTCAGACAAACCCATCATTATCTTAAGGTGGATGGAAGTCTACCAGAACCTACTCATGAGCAGATTCTGGTCACAACTTCATACTTGCAAGCCTACTGGCATTTCCACTTAAGTAGCACCAAATAAGTCCCTCCTAGGACATGGCCAATTCAACAGTGTATTGCCACAACAATCGAGGTCTTCGGTGATCAGTCATACATATCTGCAAGAGATTCAGCCAAACAGGTCACAGTATGCACACTTGGGCAAGTCAAGAAAATGTCTAGCTTTCAACTTTTCTCTTTTGCTCAACAGAATCAGTGGGAGGGTTCACTAGCCCCAAAACGTGAGCTGTTGTAATGGGTCCAGAGAAGAGCCACGAAGATGATCAGAGGGCTGGAGCACCTCCCCTATGAGGACAGGCTGAGAGAGTTGGGGTTGTTCAGCCTGGAGAAGAGAAGGCTCTGGGGCGACCTTACAGCAGCCCTCCAGTACTTAAAGGGGTCCTGCAGGAGAGATGGGGAGGGACATTTTTACAAGGGCATGTAGCAACAGGACAAGGGGTAATGGATTTAAATTGGAAGAGGGCAGATTTAGACTAGATATTAGGAAGAAATTCTTTACTGTGAGGGTGGTGAGACACTGGAACAGGTTGCCCAGGGAAGCTGTGGATGCCCCATCCCTGGAGGTGTTCAAGGCCAGGGTGGATGAGGCTTTGAGCAACCTGGTCTAGTGGAGGGTGTCCCTGCCCATGGCAGAGGGGTTGGAACTAGATGATCTCTAAGGTCCCTTCCAACCCAGACCTTTCTATGATTCTATAAATGTGTTCTGCAACCAGGAAGTGGAAAGAAATGAAGTAATGGCATACTCTTAAAACCTGGCTTTGCTAAGAAGGTGATGGGGAGGGGCAGGGCTTACTTTGAGTGCTGCAATTTGAGTACAGCAAGAAATCAAAAAAAGCACTTGAAGCTAAATAAATTCTTCCTGGCAGGAAAACGGATTAAGGAGAAATGGGGGAATAATAGGAAGGGTGAAATTATGAGGAAAGGAATCAGTGGGGAAAGAGAAGGCCAAGGGCTCATGTTAAGGAGAAAGGGTAGTGATTAGAGCACGTGTGAGATACAGGAGACCCTTCAGAGCTACTTCTCACCTACATTAGCAGCAGTAAAAGGGCCAAGAGCAAGACTCTCAAGCTAATGGTCAATGGGTCAGGAGCATGAGTGGCCTAGTGGGATGAGAAAGGACACTCATGCCTGGCACTTATCTGAGGCAGGATGGAGGCAGAAATAGGCCAGACATCCCACATAGATTTGCAGGTATCAAAGCCGCCAGTTAATAGCCATGCCTAGGTAACAGGAAAAAATGTGATTCATGGGAGACCCTGTGGGAAAACGTTCACCCTCCTCTAACATTCCATGGATGGCAATCTCCAGGACACCACCACCTGCACCTGCCACCAACAACTTGCACAATGTGGAGCACTGATGGTCCAAGTGTTGCGGGTGGCCTTGTGCGACCAGCCAACCTGTGCTCAGACAACCGTGTTCACGGAGCAACAGGACCCAGGAAGAGCCTGCCGCGCTGCCCAGCTGCCACAGCAAGCACCCAGCAAAACCGCTCTCCTGGATAAAGCCAACGTGCCGCAGGCAATTCCCAGCAGCTATACCCAGCTTTGGAGGTCAGAGAGAGTAAGGCAAGGACTTGAACCTTAATTTGGTATCTCCTGGTTTGCCACCCTGATCTTGGTGCTCTGAAAAGATGTTCATGCTCAGCACTAACAAAGGCTGGGGCTGGCAGGGGCAGGTGGGCGCAGAGTTTGTTTTTCACTGAAAATACAGTTCAGCACACAGTACGACATGCTAATAGGTCCCATCATGTGCTTGCAGCTGCATGCAGTTATTCAGCTTCTTGGATGAAGGCCACAAGGAAAAACGTTTACTGGGGTGGAAGAAAAGGACAAAAAGTACAAGATCAAGACAATGCACTTGGTACTAGTATCAAGAACCTGTTTCGGTGCCACATGGACCCCAGCTCTTCCCAAAAGCCTACAGAAGACGTTCTGCCCCAGTAGGGCTCACAGTGCAGGCAGCAGCACAGCAGAATAACACCGTGACTGGGCATGACCCGTTTCAGGTCCTGCTGCAACCTCAGCCACGCTACAGGTCTGCAAGCACCAGACCAAGTGTCAGTTTTCAGAAGCACAGATGCAAAGCTAACATGAACTAAAAGTTGTTTATGCCCTCGCTCAGAAGCATGACGTACAAATGCTATTCAGAATTAGCCCTGCAAAAATCAAGCAAACTTAATAGCTCATATCAAAGTTGGCATCACTTCAGGAAAATTTCTGTTACCTTTGTAAACACAGCCGAGTCTCGATTTTTCTCCTTCCTATTGGCATTGTACTTAATTTGCTAAATAAAGATATCTAAATAATCTCTCTTTGTACAGTAATTTTTATGCTTTCCCCATCAGTCCAATTCAGTCAGCTGCCCCTACTCTGTGCAGCAGAGTGCAAAGCAGCATTCAGAGTATGCATTAAAAATGTTTGGTGTTTTGGTCAAGATACTAACAGGAAAAACCAGCATTTTCTGGGTGTAAATGCAGGGTGAGAGAAAACCCCTCTTTCATCGTGTCTCTCTACAAGACAATGTCCTACTACTGCTTCCATTACAAAAATATAGTTTTTCTGGTCAGAATTGATGGTACAAATTTACTCCAGCATAAAATCTAGCATTCAGAATCAACCAACAATAATTTCCACGCATAAAATAATTAATTTCTCTATTTTATATCCTGAAATCACTATTGCTCAAAACCCATTAGTTATTTCCGCAACATAAACGCTTACTTTATAATGAAATTGCTTTTGTTTTTGCCTTCTCTTGGAACCCCCTGTAACTAATTTCCATTCATCCCCACCCCAGAGGGGAGTTATCTTGGACAGACAGATCTGCTCAAGGAGAACTGGAAACCGATAGCTTTTTCTGTCCAGTCATTTTAGACTTAACGCCGATGAGCAGAAATCACTTTTCAGCAGCCTGCCACTGACTTTAGCAGGCTTTTGGGCTGAGGGCAATCCCAGCAGGAGTTACTCAAAAATACCCCACCCAGGCAGTTATCTGAAGCAACTTGCCAGCTTCTCCAGCAACCCAAAAGCCAACAGCAGCGTGTAACAGAGCAACAAACCTCTTCCTACACCTCCAGCTGCAAACAGCAGCGCTGCTCACCCAGCCTGAATTTCTGCCAGATACTAATCCTTAAAAGCAAGCGCAGCATTAGCTGCGAATGCAGATGGTCTAGCCAGGCTCTCCACTGCATTTCAGCCTTAGTTGATTAATTTCCCATGTGTCAATCAAACCCTAGCTTTTTTCTAAGTAGCATTCTTAGATGAGGAGAAACCCCTGCGAAACAAATTGTTATGCTGCTGATGTAGCCTGGTCCCTATTAATATAAAATGGGGGATGATGATGAGAGGGCACACACATTACTAGGTCGAGAAGGAAGAAAACTGTGTACTTACTAGTGGTGTCATCTGCACAGCAGCATGGGCTCTGTAACAGACACATGACATTTCAAGCACGTCTGAGTCCTTCTCACACGCTGCAGGGAAAAAGCAACTCCTTCGAGACTTGGGAAGAAGGATTTACTCACCTCCCTACGCCTCGGCTTACAAGTGTGCTCCATTAATTTGGTTTTAAATGACTGAAGACAGCAAACAGCTACCATCTAATCTAATCAAATAAATGATTTGGTTAAAAAAAAAAAAGCTATCGTCATTTCCATCCGAGAATGAGCACTTCTCACTTCACCAGCTGCATAGGCAGACCTTTGTTCAATAACCCCTACGCGTGTTTCCACCGGCCAGCACAGAGGGACAGATTGTGCCTGGCAGAGAGAGGATGGGTGTGGAGAGCATCCCACCGGCGTGCCAGCCTGGTGGCTAACCACGGTCAGGATGGGGGCAGAGAAACTGTGCCGGTCTGTTCAAGCTGCCAGAATTTATTAAAGGAGATGGATTTTTTTCCTCCTCCTCGCCTCTGGTCTAGACAAAGTTTTGGCCCCCTTCTGAATGTGCCCTGTTGCCAGTTGTTACCCAGCTGTTGCAGGGCTTGCAATTCAGCTCCACACCTCGATTATTATAAAAGAGATGAGAGAGAAGAGCTGCGTACAGAGGAACATTGATTTTCAAATGGTGATTTGTTTCAGAGTAATACTCAGAAGAGATTGAAACATCTCCCATTAGGCTTCTGGAAAAGAAACCTCCACCGGCATTTTGATAGCAACAGGCGCAGGCAAAGACCATTTGCCCTGGTGCTGCACCTTGTCCCTGTGCAAGGGGCAGCCCGCACCAGCTCCTGCCTGGGACCGGTGCAAGATGAGGATCCAGCGCTGCCGTAGGGCTGGGCACACACTGCATGGAAACTGCTTGTCTCACACGCTGGGACTGGGATGAGCCCCTTCATGGAGTCCTGCACAGGAGAGATGGCTGCGGTCTGTCTCCAGCCCTGTGCATAGGAGCCTCGATCCATATGCTAGACACACGCCACTGCCCCCATGTTTCAACACAGGTGGTGAGTGTCAGGATGAAAAAGATGAAAGGTCTGCCTGATTTTTGCATCATGCTCAGCTTCAAAAGGGCATCAGAAAGACTTTTTTCCCCCATGAGAAGATAGAGCCTAGAAATAAGCACCAATTATTGGCTCTATCTGCACTCAAATTACTGGAAACAACATTGAATTACAAACATATGAAAGGCACCTTGTGCTTGTTCAGAAGCAGCACCACCCATGGACTGATTCAAAAGGAAAAAGTTTGATTTAGCCTCCAACTGGTACTCACTGCTTAACCAGAATCTGTGTTAGGATCCAAGGTTCTTTCCCCCCACTTTTTCCTTCTTTTTTTTTTTTTTTTTTTTTTAAATGCAAGTAACAGGAAAATGCATAAAATGCACAAGAATTAAGAATTAGACAGGATTTTTTCTCAACAAACATGTTACTGAAGCCCAGCAGATCCATAAAGCAGGAAACCTGCTGTGAACAAGAGTAAAGAGGCAGGTTTTCGTAACTGGCAAGTGAGGACAGGGAGGGAAAAGTAGCAACACCACCAAGTTCATTGCAGTCACCTGCGTAACTTTCCATCACAGGAGTTCATGGTTGTACTGAAAACATGATTGCTAACTTTCTCTACTGGCATGAATGCTTCTTCAGATCAGATCAGAGGTGCTCAAGCAAAACTAAACTGTCAGTTTAATTCTACTACTGTACAGTGCCTGCTTTATGAACAGACAGCACTTACATCTGGAACTGTCAACCCAAAACCTTTAATTTACTTCAGAACTGAGAGCATAAAAATTTATAAAGAAAGAAAAAAAAAAAAAAAGACGTGTAAGAATGCCACATGGCAATGCCTCACATTGCAAACACGTATCTGCAAAATTATAGTAAGAATGCCTCAATCACAATGCTGATTTTACACAAAAGTAGAATGGTTCCAGAAATTAAACAGAAAGACACCCTTTTTTGGTCTTTTTTCTGGCTCTTTCAGTTGCATTAGACATGCAAACGACATGTATTTGCTTTTTCAGACGAACACATGGGAGACAATGAAGCAATCTCATTCATGGCAGGTGCTGGGTGCATACGTAACACATTTTACTAAGCTTCCCAAGTCAGCCTTTCAGCTGAGCTGGAAGAGAAAACACGGTATCCAGCCCACATTCACGAACTTTGGCTGATGCCACCTCACCACAGTTGCTCTGTGACACGAGAACCTCTGTGCTCACTGTTCACCTCTCCCCTCAGCCAGAGCTAGGTCAATATTGAGCCAAGCGCCTGCTCGAGTGCAAAGCCCTAGAAGAAGTGGGTGGGCTGCCAAAAGAGGCAGCTCCTCCAGTTCTTGCCATGCCTCCAGTACAGAAGCTCGGGGCACACAGAGCGAGACATGCTTTCGCAGCATGGTGAGAAGGGGCATTTCAGCTGCAGCACTGGTTAAAGCTTTAAAAACTTTAGAGCAGGAGAAGAGACTGAGGAACCAAGGCTGAGTTTGCAGCCTGGGGGAGCAGCTGGAGTCAGGGAACACAGGGAGGAAGACCCCAGACTTCCCAAAGCATCTCAGATCCCAGATTGAAGAAAGAAGAGACAACCCTCGAAAGGAAATCCCAACAATGCATCCCAACAATGCATCCCAACAAAGAGAGGAAGGCAGG
>NW_010119322.1:0-1419 GCF_000699245.1 Pterocles gutturalis | reverse complement strand
ACACCCCCCGGGTCCCCTCCCCAGGCCGCGGCGGCGCCTCCATCTACGGGAAACAGTTTGAGGACGAGCTGCACCCCGAGCTGAAGTTCACTGGTGAGTGGGAACTGTCGGGGGGGGGGCAGACCCCACCCCCATGGACCTCAAGACCTTGGTCATGGGGTGACATGGCCCCCAGGGCCCCACCTGTGGGGTGGCAGGGTCCCCAGAACCCCCAGGGCCCCAACCATGGGGTGGCATGTCCCCCGGGACCCTGGCCGTGGGCTGGCATGTCCCCCAGGAGCCTGGCCATGGGCTGACGTGACCCAACGAGGTTGACCATGGGGCGACATGTCCCCCAGGACCTCAGCCATTACGTGGCATGTCCTCCAGAAGCCTGACCATGGGGTGGCATTACCCCAAAGAGTCCGTCCATGGGTTGACATGTCCCAATGATAACAGAACCTTGCCCATGGTTTGACATGTCCCCTGTGTCCCCCAAGACCTCATCCATGGGGTTACTTGTCCCCCAAGACCCTCTCCATGGACCACCCTGTCTCCCATGATATCAGCTGAATCCACCCCCCCTAAAAAAAAAACATCAAACACCCCAAAACCAACCATTAACTCCATCCATCCATCCCTCCATCCATCCCTCTGTCCAACCATCCAACCAACCATCCATCTAATGTCCATCTGTCCAACCATCCATCCATCCAACCGTCCATCTGTCCAACCATCCATCCATCCCTCCGTCCAACTGTCCATCTGTCCAACCATCCATCCCTCCTTTCCTCCATCCAACCATCCATCCATCTAACGTCCATCTGTCCAACCATCCATCCCTCCATCTCACCATCCATCCAACCATCCCTCCGTACCTCCATCCATCTGTCCAACCATCCATCTGTCCAACCATCCCTCCCTCCATCCATCTGTCCATCCATACTGCCATCCATCCCTCCCTCCATCCATCTGTCCATCCATACTGCCATCCATCCCTCCCTCCATCCATCTGTCCATCCATCTGTCCAACCATCCATCTGTCCATCCATTTGTCCATCCATCCCTCCATCTCTCCATCCATCCCTCTGTCCAACCCTCCAACCAAACATCCACCTGTCCATCCCTCCATCCTTCCGTCCCTCCATCCAACCATCCATCCATCCAACCATCCATCCCTCCATCCATCCCTCCATCTCTCCATCCGTCCATCCATCCATCTGTCCAACCATCCATCTGTCCATCCATCCCTCCCTCCATCTGTCCGTCCGTCCCGCCGGGCAGGCGCGGGGATCCTGGCGATGGCCAACGCGGGGCCGGACACCAACGGGAGCCAGTTCTTTGTGACGCTGGGGCCGGCGCAGTGGCTGGACGGGAAGCACAGCATCTTCGGGAGGGTGTGCCAGGGCATGGGCGTGCTGGGCCGCCTGGCCATGGTGG
>NW_010119321.1:0-46411 GCF_000699245.1 Pterocles gutturalis | reverse complement strand
ATCTGAAAGGATGTTAAATACTAAATCTGTAAAAGTTCATGACAGCCTATGGCAAAACTCCCATTCAGTTTGGATTAAATAGATTTGGGGAAATTCCAAACAAACCCACCAATACGTGCACAAATGGGACTGCTGGTTCCCCAGGAGAGAGAAATATCGCTTGTTTGCTCTAGGAAGACTTTTGTGTAGAAATAAACAAGGATGCTATCTTGATACACAGAATACTTCTCCAAGTGCTAGAAGCTGAATGTGTCTGCTCAGTTGAGAAAGAGACCAAATATCCCATGCAACAGTTGCAAGCACTAACTGTGATGCCATACAATTTTTGCTGTAAATTAAGTACGAATCGAAACACATAAGAAAGCCATTCTTGTCACCGGATGTTTACTCCTTTTATAGCTAGTTTTCAAACTATTTGGGGAGAATTCACAGATTGCAAACAATTCTTCACTCTTTTTCCCTATTACAGCTAGGGACGAGCACACAAAATCTTTTAAATCTCCTCCCTCTCCAGTCTCTAGTCAATATTTCTTAACTGTTTTATATTGAACTATCCCTTCTGCAGTGTTACACCATAATTCAAGTGCTAAACTTCAGTATGGTAAAGAGCCTAGAAGCGTTATATATGCTTTTCACTTCTAAGCTTTCACTTCAAGAGCTTTTCCCTTGTGACTGCCTTAGTTTGTATTCCCCTCCTTATTTCCTCAAGCTTTTCTCTTAAGATTCAGACATTTGCTTCCACTCTTCCGCATGCTAATACACATCTTTGGGTAGGATTTAAAGGGCTCAGATGTCAAGTATGTAAACTATTTTTCCTTTAAAAGCAGAATTGGTACATTAGGCTATTCCAAAGATAAGTGTATTTGAGGCCAGAACTTGCCTTCCAGTTTTATGCTCTTCTATCAGCAATGCCATCTGGATAATCTTGGCTATGGTGAAATAAGAAGTGTATTCATTGGCTACTTTTTTTTTTTTTTGCTTAAGGCTGTCATCATGAAATTTGAATATACTGCACTATACGCTCATATACTTTTCTATACAATTCCCCAGGTTTCTTACAGATTTCTTCATCAAAATACAAAACTTGGAGCTACTTTTTCCTCTTCCCATCTCAGTCTGAAATCGTATACGCAATGCCTACACTGAAGGAAAAATACTGTCTTTGGCATTTGCGGTTATCTGCTGAAGCTTACTTCTCCGAATAACCCAAAGCATTTTATCCTAGACCTTTATTCAAACTAAAGTGAGTGTGTAATCATCCATAATTCAGAAGCAGCACCTGTTGGGTTTGTATTAAAAACTTGATACTTAAGTAAAGAAAGCTCTTTGGAGCTGGAGCCAGCAAAAATCTCTTGTACTAGCAAATGCTATGCTGACCAAACTGAGACTGGTTGCAGCCAAATATGCCAATATTTTCACTTTCAAAAACAGGATAACGAGTAGGACAATTTCCAGGAAAGATGTCCAAAAGCTAAAAGAAATCGAATAATAAAAGATATACATATTAAAGTTAAGATACCAGGTTTGTGAAAAAAGAAAGAACTCCCCCACCACCACCCTTTTTTCCTCTTTCTACACATTTCCTCAATTCCCAGTACAGTACATCTAACACTAATCTGATCACCACAGTGGGCACTGCTTTTCATGCAGCCACACAGAAAGCAGCTATGTAATAGTTCTATAAATATGCAATATTCAACATAGTTCTTCACAATTCACATTTTTACATGATAAATGCAAATGCACTACTTACACTGTACGTACATCTCAAAAATCTAGCTTGGATAGACACGTCTGTTTGAGAATGAAGACTGGCAGCTCAGTGTTCTGACACAAATCAAGGTCAAAATTCTGCATATTTGCTTAGTAAAAAGTAGTAACTGGAGATTCACAAAGCTAGAAAAATCCGTTTTGATGCCATCACAACAACTTCGCATTTAGCTACGCTAACACACAGTTTACTAGGCACAGTGCCCTTAGATTGCCCCGTAACACCGTGAAATCAGACCACATACAAGAATGGTTATCCAAATTTTCCAAGTGACTTTCATATACAATGAGGGAGACAAGGTAACTTTTAATGTAATTTCTAATCACAAATTAATCTCAAGCCTGCTGTATCTTATGGCAACTTAAACAGCCAGTCCAGAAGCCAAGGAGCTCAGGTTGGATGGAGAATCATGAGGATGTCTTGGTGCCAATGGCCATATGGGCTTGTAAAATGGTTCTACGGGACCAAACTGTCGTACGCACACTGAAGGCTGCTTTGCCTTAGTGTCACAGGTTCGACGATCACGCTCAGACTTAATAAATTTAGGTCTACAAATACATATTATTATAACAATACAATAAATCTGTACATATATAGAAGACAGAGTACCAAACAGTTGGGTGTTTTTCACTGTACAGTACTGCTTTACTTCTAGGTCTCAAAAGAGTTAGGAAAATATAATAAAAAAGTAATTATGGAGATAGGTGGGACACAGCAATATTTCCTTTCTAGTACTGGTTTCCTTGAAGATTAATAGTGGACACAAGCACTTAAATCAACCTGATTCTACACTATTTATAAATTTAATGCTGCCATTGTACTGTATAAATAACCATCAAATTAAGTGTCTATGAAACATAGAGTCTGTTTCCTCCTTTTTATTTTTTTTTTTTAACTCCATCTGAGATAGACCACTAAGACTTCTAATCCAGAGATAACAATGAAATGTCACAGGGAACTTCTACTGACACAAAAGCAACCGTGCCCAGAAGAATCCATCTTCCCAAGGCAGGTGATAGCTACCAGATAACCTGACAGTGAGGTGCTCCCACCTCACCTGACAATAAATAAATCATTAAAAAAATCAACATTTCAGTATACAGGAAAGGGTCCCATGCTGGCCATTTCAAGGAAGATGGCATAACAAGAAAAATCAACAAGAGAGAATGGTGAAGGGACTTCCTGTTCAGGAGGAGATGCTGCAGCGTCAGCCCTCAACTTTCAGGAATGACTCAAACAAAACAAAAAAATCAATCTGAAAACTTATACTTTCCTTCATCAATTATTATTCCATCTCCATGTATTTCTTGTATAAAACAAAGATCACATTCAATGACAAATACAGCCCAGATGCTGTAGAAAGTCACGTCATTCACCATCCACCCCCAACATATTCCCGGACAGACAGAAAGTCAGATCAGAAAGCCAAACAACCTGCAGGGCAGGGAACGGTTTTCCCTTGCAAAGCACTCGTGAATTCTGAAAGAACAATACTCCTCTGTGCCAAACGGACATGATTTCACTTACCGGCCCGTTAAGATGGGATAAGCCATTGGTTTAGTTAAGAACAGAAACAGAATCCTAAGTCATCCATTCTACAACCATATTAGAAATTATCTGCAAGGATTCTTATTTCTATTCAGCAGCTAAAGAAGCTGACCAAGATGTCTTGAGCTCTTCCTACTAAAATCTCCAGGGTCATTTCCATCTCTGCTTTATGGTGATGTCAATTTGCCCTACCTCTCCTCAGGGTACTCACTGGTTTTTGAGACTAGAATTAGGAAGTTTTTGATTATAACAAAATTGAAAATTCAATTTAAACAGTTAAGATTTTACTTTTACACGGACTGTTAGCACAAGCAAAGCCACGGCTCTGCCACTGCAGCTGCTGTGGGATCAGTCGAGTGGTCCTGCCATGGCACCGCAGAGGTGAGTCCACCCACAGTACGTGTATAATCACAGATATACAGTCCAATAGTTGGATAGGTAAGAAAATCTCTGAGCCCAGACTGAGGCCCAAGTTCCTACCACTACTTGAATACTCAAACCCTAAAGATCACAAGAGGGAAAACTCTTCAGTAGACTTGCATTGCATCCAGCCAGAATGAGAGACCAGCTGAAATATCAAAAAAGGAGCAAGAAGCAGGTGGGTTGGAAACAAAAGAAACCAAAACACACAAGCACTTAAATTCAGAGGCTTACGTAACAGTATTTATAGAGCACTATATCCACCCAAGTCCAGAGAGCACACTACTCAGGGTTCATATGAAGCTCGAATATGATGAAAAGCAGAAAATAGTACAAAAAACTTCTGATACAAGAAGAAAAAAAATAAAACCTAAATATGAAGAATCAATTTCACTGAATTCAGCACGCTACGAGCATTTAAATCTTGGTCTCACTCTCTTGACTGAGATCCGAGTTTCACTGAGATCCACGATAAAACTTCTACTCAATTTAATGCAGGCCAGAAATTCACTTTGTGATTCACGTAGTATGCCAGACCAGCTACTGAGCTGTGTTAGAAATAACTCCTTCCCTTACACCAACCCACAGAAAGTTTTATCTGCAAAGCCAGAGCAAGAACCTGAGCAATGTTCAAGCACACAGCCAGGAGGCACATATACTCCTGACAGAAATTTGTTCCTCATAAAGGCACTTTTTTGTAATTAAGGAGAGACTAGTAAAATTTAGCTTAAACATTAAGCACCAGCAAACTACACAGACTTTTTTTTCCCCAAAAAACCTTCAAGATTAAGGGAGTAGAAGAAAAGATCAGTATTTTTTTAATGAAATGTCTGTTCTATTCCCGCTTTCATACTGTAATCCTTTCCGTTTTCAAGTTGGAGAACAAAAAAAAAAAAAAATCCACAAAAAATACCCCCACAAAATTGCTTCAGGATAACAGGTTTCTTTAAAACACACAATTCAGTGCAACGTGAAGCTAGGGAACAGTTAAATGGTGATTACAATTTACAGTATGCACAGAGGAACTGTAATAATTATATACCTGGGCAGTGGGCTGAAGTGGCAGAGAATAAATAAAGGCCAGGGGATGTTTTATTCCATCTCTTCCATGTTCCTCAAGGACATGGCAGCTTGCATTAGAGGACAGCAGCAAGGCAAGCACTCGCAGTGTGCCAAGGCTTGCATGTGAACTGCATCTAAGCCTTTTTTAAAATGATACATAGGTATACATACCTACAGCTATGTCACCAAATAAATTGTCTCCAGCATTATTCCTCCATCAAAGGCGCAGGCTGTCTGTACTGGGAGTCAGAAGCTGGATGCCATCAGGGCGTAGACTGATCACAACTTGCCAAGACACAGGAGCTGCACAGGGGCCTTGCTGCACCTGAATCATGTAATGCTGGTACGTAACTCTCCACACGGTTATCATGTTATATTCACCATTACTGAATCAGCAATCCCTGCTGCTACCCCTGTGCAGTTGCCTGCCCTCCTGTGGATAGCATACGACACACCAGGGGCAGCTGAAAGATTTAAAAACCAAAAAAAAACCCCAGAAAAAATCACCCACACAAATCCTTGTGAAAACTAGCATCTGGTACGTGTTCAGGACAAACATGGTTTCTACAGCTACAAATGTAAAATACCGTAAAATGTTAAGGATAATATATTAGTTACTCCTGCAACTCATTTTGCATTTTTAAATTTTGTGGCCCAACACTACTATCAGCAAATGGAGAAAAGTTTTTGTTTGCTTGTTTGTTTAAAACCATGCATCAACATTTTCCAGCAAGGGTGTGTCTTGGGCTGAAAGAATTTGTGTTTCAGGAAAAACGCTATTGCTGTTTCTGAAAAAAACCCAAGTGAGGGGGAAATGCTGTTCTGATAGTTTTCACATTTCCTACAATTGACTCTTTGAAAACCAGTATTTCCATCTTTTAGCATACAGACTCTGAATTGACCTTGGAGTCAGAGGTGGTGCTTTTGCAGCCTGGGGAAAATCTGCTCAAACCCATCTCCTAAAAGCAATGTTTGCATGCACTCGACAGCGGTTCGCAGTGTTTAGCAGCAGTATTCCCTCTACATTTTATCTACCCCGAGCAAGCTGTAGATGAAAGGCTGAACAGAGTTCATTCTTCTCCCTTCCTCCCTCTCTACAGATGTTCCTTCTTGCTGTTGTGAACAGCTGCACCTGAACTGATGAAGGACACTTCATCCCAGCAAACACCATCGCTGCTACACAAACTGGAAAGGAAGGGAAGGTCGCAACCTGAACACAAAGGGACCGGGACAGGCAGTGATATCTACCTGATGCTGCTGAGATGCAACAAGTGGACCTAAAAGCAGTATTACAAGGAGAAGGGCAAGGTGAGAACGTGCCAGGCGAGACAGAAGACAGCAGCAGAAGAAAGGAAGGGACAGACCATTAAGAAGAGTGGCAAAAAGTTCTGCAGCAACGTGGGTAGAAATACAGGGTTATTTAAACCAAAATCTGGGATTAGGAGGAGAGGTAAAGACTCTAGAACAACATGAACCCTGCGGCTTACTACTTACGGACTCTTTCTACAGCGAGTCTGTTAGTACAAGCAGCAAGGTCCATTTATAAGGTTCAGTGAGCCACATGGATACCACTACTGTTCCATGAAACGGATGTTATTTCCATCAACTTTCTTAAGAGGCCCCAGAAGTACTTGTGACTGTATAGCTTTGTGACAGCATGCAACCTTATCTACTGCAACTCTGCTTTGGGCACAGGATAAACGAACCGTTATCTGGACAGCTAATTTGGAAGGACAAATTCAACTACATTCTACAACTGAAAAAATTTATCATTAGGGAGGAGACACTGCCTCCTTCATTTCAGGAACCTGAACAATGCTGGAAAGTTTTGAGGGAAAAGTGATATTGTACTTCCTTAGGTCAGCCTATGAAGAATTGAATTTATCCTAACTTTTCCACATGCTACACAAACACACACTTTTGCCAAAGATTTCTCTCAATTACCTTTGAACTGTGAAAAGACTCCAAAAAGCTAAACTAGCCAACAGCCTACATTTTAAGATAATTTGCAAACCGTGCACCGAGTTTATTAATACTGACAATTTAATGAACAACGTAGCCTTTGAACAGCCACACTGATTACAGTTTTCTGCACCTAGCCTCCATTTACACAGTTTGAAAATGCTTTCAGAAAGCAATATTTACACCTTTACACATGTGGAGTAACTGCAAGCACACGCAGTCCAGAAGGATTTATGGTTTACTTACAGCACCCCAAACTGTCTGAATTATTCTGGATCACATTTTCCCCAGCTCTTACATGCATGTAAAAGGAGAGGCAAGAAGAGAGCGGGCCAGAACAAACACGCCATCTACCACGAAGGCGGTGCTGGGAAGGGGAAGCGCACAGCTCCTGAACATCAGAGCGCACGAACAGTTCCCGCTGCACATCCATGTGACCCCTCCATCAGATGGTAACAATTACAAGGTCCTCGCTTCATTTCCACAGATGTGGCAACGCTCGCGAGGAAGAAACAGAGGGGGAGGGCGATGGGAGTTGGAGGAGAAAGACCGCTGCCTCCTTCCAAAGAAAATTCAGCTTGCTCATTTCCCCTCTCCTCTTGCAAGTTTGAAAAGGCTGCCTTGTCCTTACAAGGCACGATCTGTTAAATCCATCAATAAAGATCTCGGAAAAAAGATTCAAACCTGTTAATGCTCAGACTTATATGTTGACTTTTAAATATCTTTTAAATATTTAGTAATACTAGACTCTCCATTAGACTTCTGTGTCTGTACTTTAAGTATTATGAAATATAAAATTAAGTTCACAATCTAGTATTTTTGTCATGAGAATGATTCTCAAGTTCCCAGGCTTAGCAGATGGTTGATAACAGATTTCACTATTTCCTGTTTTTCCCCCATTTTCTTGGATTTCAGCAACAGAATAGATCTTTTCCTGAGCAATCTGTTCAGTCTGATTGCGTGTCTTTTCTGAATTATATCCAGTACTTATTTGTCTTTTGTAGTTTTGCTTCCCTCCATGTCGTCCCTCTGAACACTGAAAGTTTCCTCTTTGGTTTGTAGTTGCTGGACGAGAATAAAACCAAATCTCAGATGAAGCAGACAAAATGCATGTTAATTTTTATACTGCTTTTCTCAAGTGGGTTTTTTTTTTTATGCAAATTGTTCCCAACAAGTCACACACACTTCCTAACCTGTAATTTTATTTTTGCAGAATCATAATACACTTCCCTCAGTCTTGGCTTCAGCACATTTTCCAACTTTCAGGATCCCTCCGCAGAGTTACTCCTAATTATATGCATATTACAGAGAAGTGCTCTGTTACTGCACTACGTAACTAACTTCAAAATTCTCTAATTCAGAAGAAATTTACCTACTGCCTTGAACTACCTCCACCCACAGAGGGAGGACTGAGATGCTCTCCCTGTCTTTCAAGATTCTGCCTCAACATGAAGGTACATCTCCACTCTGAGGTTCACTTTGACACAGCTGCAGTTCCCCACTATGCAATCTAGACATCTCGGAGAGGAATACATTTAGCAGATTTATAAAAAAGTTTGAACTGCCCTTGTGAAGAGAGAGTCATACGCTGGCCTCCCTGCTGCCATAAAGGGAAATGCTTAGCACAAAGCAACACAACCAGAAAATCCCAGGTTTGCTAGCTCTTTAAGCCAATGCAATAAATCAAGAGTTACGTAACTTCTTTTTTTTCCCCCCTCCTAAAAATACATCCTTAGCTTGAAATATAACTATTAAGACTGAAAAATTAAAGTGATGTTTCCATGGTTTTTACTAGCTCTTAGGCTGAAACACAGAGGCCTTTGCAAGAAAGCTGCTCACAGGGAGCGGGAAGGTAAGTGCCACCAGGTCAGAAGAAAACGCACGGTACCGAGAGCTGACAACTGGGCAAACCGGCACCCTGGCCTTTACCCAAAACGCTGCGAGAAGTGAAATTACTGTTCACCTACAGTCTTGGGGACTGGCCTCCCTTGCTGTGACAAACATGAACAAGGTCTTCTCAATGGCCCACCAAGTTTCAGAGGGACCAATCCGCCCCAGGCCACGCAGTCGCCCTGGCTGGGGGCAGGAGCTGCAGCCCAAGGGGTGCATGGGCTCTGGGGTGGGGGCTGTACCCACAGCGGCCGTGCCCCTCCCGGCCCTGCACACCTCGCACCACCCCACAGGGGCTCGTGACCTCCACGGCTACGTGTGAGCCGCACACAAGGTCATCTCCAGCAACTCACCCAAAAATCCCAGCAGCAACCCTCACGGCTGGCACCAAGGGGCTCTGTGCCGAGTTCGGGTGCCACAGGAGATGGCTCTCCCAAATAACACAGGGGCCCAAGCTTTCCACCCCGTCACTGGCAAGGACAAACTTTAGCAGTGCAATGCTGGACCTCCTTCATCTAGGGAACACCAGAAACCTTGAGGGTCTGCTTCTTGGATCAGAGGAGTTCTAATCTTTTTACAACTACTTAAATGATGTCATACACTCATTAGCTTTCCAGACACTATTTGGAAGGCAATTTTTTTTTTATTCTCTTGTTCTCTTTTTTTTCCTTGACTGCTTAGTTTTTATTCAGCACGAGTGCTCTGCTCTGAAAATACTGCCAAAGGTTTTCCACATTCTCTGCACAGCCCTCTAACTGCATTGCAGAAAAATAAGACTCATACATACACATTCAACCTTGCTCCTCAAATGTCTTTAAAAGTTTCCTCTTTATAATTCAACTTGCTACTGGAAAAAAGTAAGTTGATAATCTACCCAGAAAATACAATTCTGCATGTTCCTGCACTGAGCCAAAACCACAGAATTTACTGCCACAGAAAACACAGAAGTCAAATGAATGAAAAGAATCTATCATTTTTTCCCCTCCATTCTCTGCTGGGTCACTGCAGTAATCCAGGAAAAGAAATCTGAAATCAAAACTGAGGCACTAGATTTGGCTATGCTGCTTCAATGCATAAGAAGCTCCTACTCACATCCAGCCTTTGTAAAATTAGAAGCAATTAGGAAATGACACAAAAATTGCCTTGTTCAGTCTAGGATTAAAAATCTTAGGTAGGATGTTAGGAAAAAAAATAACAGTCAACTAACCTATCCCACAATTTAATTTAAACTCCTTTGAGAAGGCTATAAGGCTGTCTGATATGACTGTCTGAACTGTTTCATTACGTGGTTTGCAAGTTGTATTTAGGTAAATTAGAATACAGACACACCCTAATATTTTTGACCACAACTGAACTGGCCAAACTGTGATACAGTATCTTTTATTCCAAGGCATTTTCTCAATAAGTTAAACAGATATTTCTCTCACTGAATTGTAATGAATGACAAGTCTGAACTTCATCGATGTTTTCCCTACTTGTACCAGAATGAAAGAAAGCAGCAGGCAGGTTCTCTTTCTGCTACAGAACTGAAGTTCTTCCATGCTCACCAGTACTCGTTACGAAACTGGATGAGACTCCACAGTTTGAACAGTCCTCCACCTTACAAGGTAATCCCTTTCGTAAACTGGCAAGCCCTATTTCAAAACTAATCGAGTATTTTCATCTCATTACTCCTGTTCAAAGAGCTGTTTCTGAACGCTGCCTCCCTGATGGCTAGCAGCATTTTCATCTCCAGGTTAAATTTACTCAGCGCAAGCTATAGGCACTCATCCTTGTCCCAGCATTATTCTTCTTCACCTTAAAAAAAAAATAAAAAAATTTCAAAACCCCATCCTGACTCCCTCTAATAACTTTATTTAAAAACAGAACAACACCACCCCAACCACACATTCTCTCAGCCTCCCTTTCCCTCAGATAGGTATTACCTGCTTTACTAGTCTCAAGTCATAAGAGGGCTGCTCTTCTCCTGAGCTTGCAAACAGGATGGGCTCTCTGGAGTGCTCAACACCGTTATTAAACAGCATACAGCCCCTACTGTATGGAGCCTCTTATTTATTTTCAGAATATTACCTGTATACAGTCTAATGGTGTCCCAAGTCGTTGTTCTTCACATTTTCACAAAAATAGTAATGTTCTACTAAAATATGTTCCCTTAGCACAACAGCAAGGATTACCATCGCCACAGAAAAGGATCAGTCATGTATAGGCACTGAAAAGTAATTACAGAAGTGGGACAAGGCTCCAATGTAGGAAATGCAAGATCATGCATTTAGTTATTCCTGACTTTTAGCTGTTGCCATAAGCTTGGGCAGAAGAAAATGACAGAAGATGAAGAGCAGTTGTTATCTGCTAATAAGCATTCTCTGGCACAACCTATTTGTGTCTCCCTGTGAGGCAGTCTTAATCCAACACATCTCTCTTATTCCCCTCTAGTTTAAACTCAGATATTTTCTGTTTGCCACTCTAACAAAGGCTACACTGAAATTTAATCTTAGTCTGGTATGATTACATTTGGCAAACATTTTATTTCAATTGCCTTGCATCTACCTTCTTTTCTGATGAATGTTATTCAGGTGTTTTGCATACTGCAGATCTCGGATTTGTAGGCTTGCAGTTGTGTGGATCAATGTATTCTGTTTCTCAAACTTAAATATTTCACAGTAAAGGATTCCCATATTTGCTAATGAAATAAGCCTCTAGAGGAACTTGAAACATCTGCCTCCAGTGCAGGGCTGAATCAAAAAAAGGAGTGGGTCCCCTGATTTTGGTGCAACACGAAGGTCTCCAACAGCCAAGGTCTCCAAAAACCTGTCAGGACGCAAATGGAAGAGCAGCCCTAGGAATTGCTACAATTATTATTTTATTACTTCTTCAAAGATAAATTTTGCTTCCAAAAGAAATTCAGGAATAAAGACCTTCTCTGGAGGTTACCTAAATGCATACACATGCAACAGTTTCACTTGCAACTGCTACTGATCTGAGCAAGAAACACCACATTTATTATTTTTCTCTAATGCAGGAAGATGTGTGAACCACACAGGAATTGCTTCCCCAGCTAGACTCGTACATTTTTTTCCCCCTCTGTCTCACCACCGTAGATGCAAATACACAATATACCAGGTTCTGAAACCAGAATGAAAAACCATGGCAGGAAACAAGTTTTCAGACACTGAATTCTGAACAGATGGTTTTCTAGTTCATACAAATAGCTGTGCTCATATGTCTTTGAAGAGATCTGCAGCAATATATATTATGCTCAGGAAAAGATGCAGCAAAAGATTCTACCACTTGACTGACTAAATTAACTCATGCCTGAAATTTGTTTACAAGCACTCTTAAACACTATTAACAATTAAGTTAACAATGGCAGTACAAGAGGTGCAGCATATGAATGGCAAAATGACCATTTTTTAGTTTCCCGTGCAAGATGGAAAGACCTTTTTGCTTCACACAAAAGTATTCTCACTTCCTTTTTGGCACAGGATTTTCTTCTTCATGTGATAAAATGTTTATGTTAAAAATATACTTGAAATTGGATAAAACCATTGCAATAATTGAAGAGGAATACAACATTTGACTAGGAAGAAAGACACTGTTGAAGCACTAATACGCTGCAAAACTTCCCCAAAGTCATTAATTTCTCTATCAAACCCCAAAAAATCCATAGATTTCATTCCAAGCTGCATTACCTCACTCAGAAGCAATGAAAGCAAGAATAAATTCGAGAGAAAGCAACTTTCTCAGCTTAGCAAACTTGGTGAACTTCAGGCTTGGGTTTTCATCATTTTTTGCAAGGATAGAAGCAGCCAGTCCTGGCTGTGCAGCACGCAGTCCCACCAGCGCAGGATACAGACAGCTCCATCTTTATGGCTGGTTTTAAATAAGTGATATTAAGGAAGTTCCTTGCTAAGAAAGGGAAAGGACAATGGCTCATGGTAATTCCAAGGCAAACAAAAAACCCCAAACAGCAGAAACTGATTTTATATATATGGTCTCTGTACCTTGAAAGCATCCGGGAGTGGTGGTTATTAGTCAGACGAGCAGGGAAATGTTATGTCCCACTTTCTACAAACCAGTAGCTACTTTTTGAACTATTCAAAGCAAATATTTATGTTTCCTTGGGAAAGTTTCTGCAATATTCAGCAAAGAAAAAAAGCAAATCCAAACTGAATTCATGAATACGTAACAATTCCTGGAGAGGCGCTTTCCCCCTCCTCCAACTATTTTGTTTCCAACTGAGTTTGTAATGGGGCCATTTGGCATTTTTTAGTATGAAATATTATAATCAGCTCCTTCTCTCTGTCACACGCCACTATCACCCTGATGTATTTTTCTCACAGAACCATCACTTTTGGGACTATTCTATCACAAGAGCCACCACATTACATTTGACAATCTGTACCAGATAAAATGAAGGGCATCCAAACAGGGACAAGGTCATCTAGACTTCTGAATTTTTACGAAGAACATATAAATTGTGCATTAAGTATAAAAAATGTACTAAAAAATCAAGATTGCATAAAAAGTGCTTTAAGTCTGTATGACTTGGGATAAAATTAGCAAGAATAGTATCTCTGCCAAGTGCTAAAAAATGATGATGCAACAATTTTACCCTTTCAAGTTAGCACATGTGTGGAAGTGATTAAAGTGTTTCCTTTTAAAAATTAAAAAATAAAACTGCAATAGAGGATATTAAATAACTTCTTTAAGTTTAGGCATGGAAAGGAGCAATACAAACGCAACCACTCATATTTCACAGACTAAGAGAAGTAAGGTCTGCTCTTTTTAATTTACCAAAATCCATAGTCAACTGTTTTGCACCAAAATGAGTATGGCATGCATTTTCCAGTTCCATTTCCAGTATCACTAAATTCTCCAGCCGAAGATTAAGATACCCGGCTGGAAGGACACCATACTGAAGGTAACAGCTATGGTACAACAAACCACGGCTGTGACACACAAAGAAATGTTGCTGAAAATATTAACATTCTCCTCCTTCCCCAATTGCTTATACATCAGTGCCAGGAGTCTGGATAGAAGTTCGGCTAAATGAAAATTCTTGCTTTAGAGAAGAAGTTTTGATACAAACAGCACTGCTGAAGAGTGGGATAATTCATGTGCTCCAAATACTAAAGCTATGGATTCTACTCTTCCTACACAGGTTACAAGACACGCACAACATTTTACACAAGACCTGATTTTCTGTTTTACGTATGCGGATGACTCAGTTCCTTATGTGATCTTGCACTTGGACAGATCTGCACGCTAACTCTTTGCAGCAGAGGGGGTACAGAGAGGAGACTGTGATCAAATTGTGTTAGAGAATGGATGTCACTGACTAGCCAGCAACCAGCGATTGTCCATAGTGAACCACCACCACTGGTTGGTCACTCCTGGACACACGCACGAGACCATACTCAGCTAAATTGCCATCTTCATTGCTCCCTGTCTCAACTAAAATACTGACAGTAGAGTTAACAGTCTTTATGGGGTGCCTATAAGCCCACTGGTGATTATATCCCCCCAGCCCTCAAATTTCTGCAGCTATCCATGCCCAGACAATGCCAAGCTGCTCAGTCCTGTCAGCCAACTCCAACTGGGAATCCCAAACGCTTAATGCGGGGTCAGGCCCAGCCTAGGAAGTCTCTTTAGAATTGGTGAGACTTGCTCCAGTAACCATAGTGTCTATATTGCCAGTGGTCAAGCCGTAACAGATGGGGAAGCAGCTCTGAATTAGCCGGACAGGGACTCCAACCCACAGCTCTACTTTGTAAAATAACGCCCCAGACTTTCGGTGAAAGTCGATCCTAGTTCGGTAACAAACAAGAGGTCACACCGAAAAGTAAAGAGTGACAAATGACAGAACAAAAAAAGGACAGGAAGTTCATTAGGAAAAATAAATACATTGGCCAATTTTTCCCAAATGACACAATTTCTGACCAAAAAAGACAACAAGAATAGAAAGCCCAGGAAAATCCCAAAAGAACAGACCCATTGCTAAGTAACTTCGCTAATGATTACACGCAGAGGACAGACATGCCGAAAATAAAGCAGCAGATTCCTTAGATCCAGAATGAGAGGCTTGCATCATGGGAGGGCAATTAATAATTTCCAGCCCATTGGTTGTTTAAACATCCTCCTAATTTACGTCTATTAAGGATATGCATATTTAGACTAGCAAGCATGAGTAGGCTGCAACAAGCGCATATTCAGAGTTTGATTGAATAAGAGATCTGCCCCAAAGAATACAGTTTTACAAAAAGTTTTGGGAAAAGCCAATAAGAAATGCACGCAATGAAAAGCTTTCAGGCTGTCGAGAAGACAAGCCTCAAAATGCATGCATACAATCCATCACCGATGTAGGCTGAGTTTAACTGAGAAAAGTTCATGAGTAAGATTTCTGCACAACATATTCTCTTATTCTCCGAGATACTTTAAGCTACAACTATCAGTATACAAACCAGAGAAAGAGCACATTAGAAAACAGACTAATAATACGCTGCCAACTCCACAAGCAGCTGCAGGTGAAGAAGAATCACTGCGTGCCACTGTATCAGGCTCTGCAGGAGTCAGGTCTAGGCTGGCACCACACCCTACTTACTCTCAAGTCACTCATATTTTTCTGGATATTTGATTAGCAATTAATTTAAAGACTGGCACAGAAGATACAGCATTAATATGGCAGTGCTCTGGACTCAGAAGGCCATTCAACAAACACTTGTAAAATTTTGCCTTTTGATACCCATCTAGAAAGGAGCGCCAACCACCTCTCTTGCGGTTTTCCCGCTTTCTTTTTTTAGGGTGGTTAAAACAGCCCAGAGCACATACACAAGCCCACAGGAGCTCACCATGAATTGCTGGAGTAAAAGAGACCATGGTAATCTTTAGATTAATTTATTTGTAGCACTAAATTATGGAACAAGTCAAAGCAAACTAGCACGCAATAAAAAACACAGATGTCCACAAGTGAATACATTTGTGGGAGAGATGCAGAAAAGAATAAAGCGAGGACTGAGAATAATAGAAAATTTAAAAATAGATCACTTTGCTTTTCTTAAAAGAGCCAGTGCATACTACAGGACTTTTAAAGAGCTTTTAAACAAATGCCTGTGACTGACTCAGGAGAAAAAGCTTTTAACAGGCAGGGTAATAAACCACAGAAACAAGCTGCAAAAGGAAGCTGTAGATCCTCCATTTCTTATTACACTCTAAAAAAGACATATGGTCTCATTTGGAAGATACCTCAGCTAAAGAAGCTGTGCTTTAGTTCAGCACGTAGTGACGAGTTCAGTGTAGGCTGGGCTGAAATTCAGTGGCCAGGAAGGGAACACCTACCACCAAGCTCCCAAGCGTCTTGTGCCAGCAGCTCAGGCTTTGAGTTCACCACCTCCCCTTAGAAGGTCGACTTCTGCTGGGCTCATAGCCCTGTTCAAGTGTTACAATATCACTGTAGTTATTTCACCTTAATCTGGTAACTTTACAGAACAGCTTTTTCTGGCTTAAGTTGTACACATCAACTGATTTTTTAATAAAAAAGACGATGACTCCTAATTTATTATTTGCTTAATTTCTAATTTTCATAAAACTGAGCCTATGTAAATTACAGAACACATTTATGCAGAGAAAAAATTTCTTTTCCCCAACCTTCATAATTACTCAGTTTTTCAGAAAAAGCGTTAAGAAACTTGCTAGAAATTAGCTTATTTCACAGTGCTAAGAAGAAATGGAAGGGTATTCCAAAAACCCTGAGTACAGTGGATTCCCCATGTCAGTCAATCCTCCATCCAAAACAAAGGAGTTTTATATGACCAGCAGCAGAAATGGTTGTCATAATGATTCATTGAAACACACACTTATTTTTCTATCCAGCTAAGTAGGAAATTATGCCTGGCTATCTCAAACACAATTTACAACAGAAAGGTCCTATGAAAGATTAAGTTTGATTTCCTCAATGAAGGCCTCCTTGTTGGACTTGTAGACCACGTAAAGTCTCACTGTGTCTCCCCTCTCTAATATCTGAAGCATGATCTATTCGAAATATCTATATGCAAGTATTTAAAAATTTACACTGCACCATCTCCCCCTAATTTTCTCCTGGTTCCCTTGACGATTCAGAGGAGTAAGCCACTGTCACCCAGAGGAAGCTGTTTCAATGAAAAACCCTTCACATCCGTGCTACAGCTCTTGATGCCGAACAACCGACATTTCATACAGCCTTGCTCAAGGCAACCATCAGCTCGCAGTCACTTCGATCAGCGCTCACACCCACACGCAGATCCTCAGTTTGTAAACATACTTTCAGTAAATGGGATCAATATACAAATATTAACCCATTAGGGATACGACTCTGAAGAGTCTACAGGCTTTTCACAAAAACTGATGTCCCACCCATAACCAGCAATCTTTTCTTCCTTAGCCTGCCAGCAGCTCCTGCAACTTACGGCAGGTTAAAACCCTCCACTGCATGGCTGAGATCTGTTGGTGTTAGAGCATCAGCAAGTCAAACTTGCAGCCAGTGCGTATTTGTCGCTATAGAAGGAATATTTAACTGTTAATCTTTAATTTAAAACTAACACTTTCTCAAAATAAAGCACATCTATATGCATTAGATAAGCACACAGACCTCAAGTGGAGTACAATCTCGAAAGTCTCACTTGGGAAAAAAACCACCTTGAACCAAAAGCTCAACTTCCTGCGGACAACACAAACAACATCACTCATCAGCTGATTAAAAAAATATATATTAAATGCAAAGCACCTTCTCTTTTATTCTTGCAGGACAGTGCCACTCAGGCACAAACAAAAACCCATTTTTCACATCAAGATACCTGTTAATCTGGTCCCAGATACCTGCTCAAATGCATCTGTTTTGAAGTCAACAGGGTCACACAGTGGGTCTCAGCGTAATCTGAAGACCAGAGAGCTACCAGATATGACTTGGGACAACGCTCAGAGTTTGTATTCCTGATGAAGAAGCACCAACTGCAGGAAAGAAACTTGACTTTCTGACCTCAGATTCAGCAAGATAAAACCATCTCCCGAGTAGCTGATGCAAGAGGAAGTCAAACAAAAGAAACAACCAACATCACACTGGCTTTACAGACATTTTTAAAGTGCAATTGTATTCAATTTTCACAGTGGTTACGTGTATTTATAACGTAAGAGTGAGCCTGAAAAAAACCCTTAAAGTACTAAAGGTAGCCTAAAACCTAACAGCAAAGCATTTTGAGCACACAGAGTGCGACCTGCAGCTTGAGCTTGGGTATCCACCACAGACCACTTAATACCAAAATCTGCCATTGCCCACTGGTTTTGCAAAACCTCAATTCCACAGCAGAGGTAGAGATCTGGAAAGCATTTTGTGAAATTAGGAAAGAAGAGGTACTCATGCACGCCTGCCTCCTGCAACACCCTCCTTCCCCTTGGGAGAGGAGAGCGTGTCCCAGCCCCGCGGCTCTGCCACGGGGGTGGGTGGCCAATGCCACTGAAAAATGCCTCACTTCATGGCCAAGTGGGGAAACAGCCTCACCTTCAGCTCTTTGCGTTGCAGAAGAGAACAGCCCCGTGAATGTAAAATGTAAAAGCTCTAGTCTGAAAGAGCAAGAATCCTTGCTCTTCACATTAAATTACATCTTTCCTCAACAGTCCGCAAGTTGCATTCGCATTGAGCTCTGAGTCGGGATGCTGTCAGGTCACCTCTGGTGACAGCAGCAACAGAAAAAATAAGTCTGCATGTGCACTTCTTATTTTTTTTTAATAAAAAAATAAAAATACTCAAGCCTTTGCAAGATGGTTTTAGTTTGAAGAATTAATTTGAAGTTGGTATTCCAAACAGTAACCACTCCATTATTCAGCTATTTATTAAAAAAAAAAAAAAAAAGAAAAAAAAAGAAAAATTACAGATTTCACTTTCTCATTTGCTTTCTTCAGCCATTAAACTTGGGAATGGAGAGGTCACTTCCATATACTTCAATAGCTGAAGGAGAACTTACTGTACAAAAGATCAGAACGATGAGAAAGAGTCTCAAAAATGCAAGAGCCTTTAAGGACTCTGTATATACTGTAAATAACTTAGTCTAATCCTCCTCTTGTGACCTAGTCAAAAATTCCTATCACCTCAATGTAAACTATTCCTTACCGCACAATATGAGCAGCCTTGAACATTTACTGTAGATCTATATTTACATACTTATGAGAAATGTAACAGACAGATTTTTTGCCTATTGACTGACATCAGTCAGTCACACAGAAAAACGAAGAGGTGAGCAATGGCCAACATGAGATAAATTTCTACAAAAGCCTTGGAAAGGTGAGAAGGCACAGGACAGCAGTGATGCTCTCTTCAGAGCTATAAAAATCCTTAAGTAACACAAGTTTAAGTGTTGCTGTGCCAGCAACTATGCTTCAGAGACGCATGTTGAGCAGATCCAGGCATATCCCAAAGCACTGCCATGAAATTGCAGGGGTAATAGCCACCCACTATGTATTTTCTGCACACACTCCAGCTTGGCAGGGTGATTACACAGCTCCAATACCAGTCAGTTACAGGAAACAAGTCCCCACTGTCAACAATGTTGATTAATATATCCTCTACTGCTTTAATATATTTAAGATTAGCATAAACCCAAGTTGCAACAGACATTTCCAAAGTCTTACACCACCATACAATTAGCTTTCCTCAGTGCTCCAACCCTATTCCCCAAAACACCAACTACTCTCTTTTAAGCCAAGCAGGTATTTTATATGTAAAAACTTGTCTCAGATTTTGGAAGGGAGACCTTGTGAATAACAGATGATGAAGCAGGACATTATACAAATGTCAGCTTTTGCTTTGCGGCACCCTCTTAGGTTTCTGCTACAGTTAGAATTGCAGCAGCTTGCAAGGGTTGTTCAAAATCTGGACCACAGTCTCACTTTGCTACAAGTGGTACCCAACACACACAGGAAGAACATTTCCATACCTCTGTGGAACCAACTCCTCCTCATCAAAAAAGAAAACAAAAAAAAAAAAAATTTTTGGTCTATTTCCAAAGTTTTGCTTTGCTTGTGGTATAAAACTTTTAAAGTGTTGAGTGCTATATGGATTAAGAGCCTCTTTCCACACACAAAGAAACAATAATCTCTATAAAAATATTTCCTGTGGATTTACTGCTTGTTATAAATAAAGAAAACTACCTATAAGCTTATGAAAAAGACAAAAACACCAGCATACAAATTCAGATTATAGAAAAAGGCAAGATAAAACAACCACAAGTCCTTCCTGGCAAGGAGATGAACTCAGCTTCCATCATCCTGTGTCTGAATCCTCATCTTTTCTTAAGCTTTGTGTCCTTGCTCTCAACCCAAAGGGCTAATTCTTAACACAACAAGGGGCACAGGGCAAGCTGCTGGAAAGCCCTTATGTATTGTAAAGGACAGCACAACTGGAATGGCAAGGACGAACGGCTGTAAATGGCTTAGGAGATGATGCAGAGAAAAGCAGCAGGCGGCATGGGGCCTTTACAGGGTTTCATTGCTCAGCTCAATCTAAGCAATCGAGACAAACATTAGTTGTATTTGATAAAGGTCACAAACACCCTCTGCCCCCATCCCTCCCAAAATACACCATAACAGTCCAGTAGGACCATCTCCTTCAGATCCAAATTATTATATGTTATGGAGAACAGGCCAAGCCACCATTTTAACTTTTTACACAGTAATTTATTAATAGGAATTTGCATGCTATAAGCAACAGCACTAGCTGACATGCCTGTATATTTGGGCATCCATTTTCTAAGTCAATAAACATAATGCTCAATGCTCAGATAATTTACTGCAGGCCCCACCCTGGTTAAGACGCTGATTCTCACAGGTTAATAACTGTGGTCACATATGAACAAGTAAAATCAAGTCTAATCCTTTAATCCATACACAGTGTTTTACCAGATGTAGTTCTGCAAAACTCTGCGACAAAACTATTGAAGAAATAATTAGAGATGCAAATGGCAACTTGGAACTTTTAAGAATACTATACATGGCATTGCAACATTAGCAGGAAAAGCGACTCAGTTAAGTGTTTGTAAATCAGCAATGCAATAGTGGCTTCAGTAAAAAACTGTGACTTTTGAAAAAAAATTTGCAGTCACTAGAGGGTTGCCCTGAGGCTGCCTGCACTCCCCAGGCAGCCCAGTTTGCAGAAACGAGAGATACCAATAATATTAAAATAGTGAAACTGCTGTTAAAAATGCGAAAGAAAAAAAGCAGGTATCTTCAACAGATATTTTAGCTCTGTATCTGAAGAGTTAAACAATGTTAGACAACACCTATTAACATTTAACTATTTGAGATCGCTAGGTCCAAATACCTTGTGTCCAAAGTAACAACAAACAGCCAAGAGTTTTATTTGAGTTGCTAACACTCCTTTTGAGAAAGGCCCGGAGCACCATGGAAGTTCCAAAAGCCTGGAAAGAAACTAGGGTTGTGGCAATACTTAAAATGAGTAATTGGGGAGATTAACTTTATGATAGACTGTCATCTGGATACTGATCCCATCCCAAGTAATGAGACATTTGATTTAGGATTTTATTAATAAAAAGACTTAATTAATAAGCATCAAGTAATTAATGCAATTAATATCAAACAGGCTCATGGAAAGTAAGTCCCGTCAAACTAATTAATTTTTTTTGACAGAACTTTAGTTTTTGACTTGTTTTTAGACAAGCGTTGATGAGATATGCTACTTCTGCACAGAACTTGACTCAGTTCCGCACAACATCTTGATTAAGAAACTAGGAAGATAAAAAAAGCATTAACAAACACCAAAGCAGACTGGGAGGCAGACTGAGAGGTGATGGGTAAGCCTGAAAACCCAGCTGTAACAGAAACCGGCTCTGAGGTGGTCTGCTTCACCGGGGTCCCTACAGAGCTGGTTACTGACACCATGGCAGGGACACTCGCGGAGCTCTGACTCAGCCTGGAGCGGTTTCACCAGCCTCTAAGCACCCATGTGAGGAGGAAATACGTCATTACAGAGATGTCTTCTTTACAAGCATAGTAAAAATCCAGTGTCTGGAAGGTGGGGAAAAAAATACAGAGTAAAATTAAAGCACGTTTTGCTTTCCTTCAGCAAGCTTACGAAAAGTTGCTTCTCACACACTGGCATAGATAGCAACCCACTGGAGCATGGCTTCAGCAGCTTTCTCTTTGCTTTTGTGGGTTTTCTGTATCGATGCCTAGTATTTTAAGCATTTGTCTAGGAAACTCAATTTACAAAAAAATGCTGAAAATAAAACAAAAGACAAGAACAACTCCCTTTGGTTTCTGCAACCGCATGTAATTGCCATTCTCATTTTCACAATATCCTCTAAACATACCTCAAAAGACAATATTGACTGATTTAAATATTAAATACCCAATCAACTCATGAGAATTGAAGAACCCAGCAGCTTCCACCTTTGTGTATCTTGTCTTGCACCATTTCCACATTTACTTAACTGAGAAGCTAAGTAACTTCCTTGAAGCATAACGGTTGCTTACAGTTTAGTGTTTGATACAGCAACAGGCACCATCCTCAAGTCTTGCTCTTGCAATGATTTGCCAGACCTTCCTCCCTTCCCTACATCATTTAGAAGCAGAGAAAATTTCTTCATTTAGCTCTAATATTTTTTCTGCTCTCCTTCTTAATTTAAAAAAAAATCCCAAACCTCACAGCTTGGAAGAGATGGTTTGGAGACTGAACAAAGCCCAAAGTGGGCTTCTAGACTTCACCTAACTTGTGATTTTCAAGTGGCAAAATGGTGACTTTTAAGCAAGAAGATTAAACACTCAAAACCCAAACTGATAGGAGAGAAGCCAAGACAAACCGGAAAGACCAAACAGTCAAAAATAAGGCAAAAATTACACTGCTAAATTCCAAAAAAGCTTGAGGAACCTGTATACCAAATTACTAGGCAGAGGTTAAAACAAAGTAAATGAGATCCCTCTGCAACTGCTTGAACATTCTGGATTTCCAGCTCTATACTTGTTACCTGGAGGGTAAGTATATGTCTGTCTTTCTCCTGCACTTTTTGAGTTCCAAAAATGTGACTGAACGTGAATAGTAGCAAATTATACATTGCTAGAGTATCTAAGCAGTATAATAGAACCCCCGCTAAAATACAACCTCCTCAGACTTTTATTATGCTTCCTCATTACACATATTTTTGAAGTTAAAGATCTCTGGAAATAACAGAATTGTTCTTTATACATATAAAACATACATTCTAGGTATACCAGGAACAGTTAAAGCAATACTGTTTGTATCATTCTCCCAACACTAAATGATATCTTGGAAAAGCAGTTTTAAGTGCTCTTAAGTCATCTTGAAAACTATTGCCAGAGGTTAAATGCATCAGCTTTATTATTTTTTTCCTACACAGTGAACAGTATACAGTGAAGACTACTCAACCTTTTCACAGTTTTATTTCAAGGTGGAAGCGAAACTAAATCAGAATGCCAAAAATAATTACAATTTCACAGACTTGCGACAAACATACAGGTGCTACAGAAACCTATTGACATCATTATTTCAACAAAACACTTTTCTCACATACTCTCTTAAGAGTATAACTACAACATTAAGGATGCACATGGGAAATTCCACACACCAGACAAGAATAAGAGATTTTTGATCTACTCTGATTTCAAACTATATCAATTCCTCTACCAAATAAGAAATTACCAACTCCTACGGACCTCATATCAGAAAAAACCCTTTCTGCTTCTTAAAGTCTTACAGCAACCAGAGAGACAACCAGATAAGGTCTGCAGTCAGTCTGCTGGATGCCTAGAATATTGATCCAAAGTTCAAGTAATGTTTAAGGATAGGTTTCAACAACAGCAAAAAGAACCCACTTTACTGCTGTTCTATAAAGGGAGAAAAATGAATTATGGGATACTGTTGAACATGGTTATCAAAAAGATGCCATTCTACTTGCAAAGTTAAATGCAGAACAACAGTGCATGGATCTGCAAGGACATCCATGCAAGAGTATTTCACAAAAACATCATGAAAGCAGAAGAAAATTCTTTAAATATGCAGCTCTAGCTACTCTGGACACACAAACCCTATACTAACTGCACCATTTTAAGAAAAATAACAAAAAGAATTACAACTCAAGTGTGACCCAAATTCGCTGTATTCAGGCCTTACAACATCCTCTGTAAACATCCTTTAGCCAGAGGTTGGCTTGCAAACTAGCCCCTTCAAATTAGGACATAGCCAGAAGGACACATTCTGCTACCAAAATATTATTTTACTAACACAAAATGAACAGATGTCATATTTAGACTGAAAAGGGAGACAAGAAAACACAACTAAATTCAGGCAATTGCAGCAAAATAATCCCTCCTTCTGACTAGGTAACAGCTTCTAACGTGGAATATCCCTTAAAAACGGGAAAAAAACCCCAACACACCAACAGTGTCCAAAGCCAGGTGTCTCTGCATCCCTCTACTGCCATAATCCTCCTGGTCACATTGCCAGATGGCATTTCTGGACTTGGTCTCTTTCTGATGAGCTGCTTCTATAACGTACATGAAGACAGTATATATACAATAGAAACGTCAATGCTTTAAAGGTATTTTCATAGTATTCATACTGCCATACAATTTTGCAGATTTACTTGGGTCAGGGATTACTGCCCATATGACTGTCATGAAAAACTGAAAGTGCTGGGTTTTGACCTTTTTTCCTTGCTTCACATTTCACCTGGGCAATTATTGTTGGAGGAGAATAAGTCAATAAATTAACGACTACCTGATGAAGGCCACCTTCTACTGCCTTTTAAAGGATTGTACAAACTCCACTCTTCCATGGGCTGCTGAGCCTTTTAAGATCCCTTTATCTATGCCTGCCATCAGTTTGCAAAGTGAAACTGCCAAATGGACTGGGATATGCAAAGGCAAGACCTCAGAAACAGGATCAAACTAATGTAAATATGTAAAAAGAATATGGCATCGATAACTGAAAGAGAATAAATGCAGAAGTAACAAGTCAAAAAAAGTAAAAATCCTCAAAAGATACAAAATTAACAGCGATTAAGTAATAAATGACCCAGTACAGATTTGGGATGAGCTGTAGAGTAAACATTTGTTTGTAAAGATGACCTTTTCTTCCCCTTTTTAATTCGGGATTAATAAGGAAGTCTCCTCTCTCACCACAAAAACAAAACCCAAAACAAAGCAAAAAAAAAAAAAAACCCCAAACACACACACACAAAACAAACAAACAAACCAACCCCACCCAATTGCCCCTTCCAGGTTTTCCTTCAGTACACAGAAGGAAAAAGCAAGGTCAGAGCCACTCCTCTCCATAACCTTTTGCTGATAGCACTCACCTCTACAGAATGCAAACCCTTGAGAAGGGCATTGCCCCAACTACTCGAGTGCATCCGAGCATGCAGAGGGGCGGAGGGCTGCTTGCCAGTACTCCTTCCCTGCTGAGAGGCTGCAGAGCGAGCTCACCATTTTAATGGTGAGTTGTCAGACCAAGTAGCAGCCACAGAGATACGGGGTATTTTTATTTATTCTATTATTATTTATTCTTACACTTCAAAAAGCTCATGCTTATGAAGTTAGTCATGTTCATCATACAGGTGACAAATACTGATCTGAATACAAATTGCTTTTAGCATGATATCATTATAGTATTTCTAATAAACCAATCTATTCTTCCAGCAAATCCTGTTTTATAGCTTTCCAACCAAACAAAGCTGATATAAAATACTGACACTCACAGTGGTGTCACAACAAAACAACTTTCAGAGAAAGAAAAGCAATTACATAATTTTATTTTATTTTTAATCCTCCTCTTTGTTTCGGCTTTGAGGAAGACTGTTGATGGCCTGTCAAATAAAAAAAAAAATCAATGCTGAATTTTCAACTAAAAAATTCAATTTATGGGTTTTTAACTCCCTTTGCAATACTAAAAAGATGTAGAAGTTCCCCAACTCCAGCTGGCACTGGGTGCTAACCCTTGCCAGCACCTGACTGCCCTTCCAGCTGTGGGGCAGAGCCAAGTGCGGCTCCTGCAGTGAGGAAGCCATGCAGAGATGCCCCGCTCAGACTCATCAGCCTTAGTGATAACCCTCCCACACAGCCCAAAAGTGTAATGCAACTGCGGGCTCTGGACCTGAACACTATATAAATATCCCTATGCAACACGTTTCTACACCCTGAATGCATCTTTTTGTTACACAATTGCAATAATATAGCTTGTCCCTCATGCCGGATTTTCTGCCCATACTCCTACTAAGTCCCCCTAAGGATGCTAGAGAGACTCAGACAAGGACTTTGCACATAAGATAGCTTTCACATAACTTTTTTGAAATTAATGAGTCCAGAACAGAATTAACTACCTGCAGTAGAAAGACCAGGTCTTTCAGAGATTTCAGCCATCCCATGACAAGGGGACTGTGGTGCAGGGAAGCCAGAGAAGGAAGCCAAAACGGTAACACTGCCTGCTATGAGCCCTGCAGAAGTTTCCCTCTGGGGTAGAGGGAGCTGGAGGACAGATCCAGCGGGGCAGCTGAGGGACAGAAAATGTTGGGTTCAGCATCTCCGTATGCGTACGTCAGCATACCCGCATGACGCTGCACAGGGGTAGCCACTGGTATCCTCTGACCCTCACCTCCCAGACCATTTGCACCAGCCCTGACACTGAATCAGGTCCAGTGGCATCCCTGCATCCCCCTACACAGCCCCACACCAGCCCCGCTGAACAACAACCACCACAAAGCCCTCGGGACACATCTTTGGCACAGTAACTCCACTTAAACCAATGACCCAAATCCAAATTAAGAAAAAAAAAAAAAAAACTTAGTACTGCAAATAAAGTTTAACTTACTTTCACTGTAGCTGCTTTTCCCCGTTTTAAAAGTTGTTTAAAATGCCACGTATAAAACAGAAAGCAACTTAGAACCTCCAAATCAGACATCCTGAACTGTTCAGAGATATTTCTTCAGACGTGAACATGAAAGGCTCCTCTATCTTCCAAAAGAAAATTATAAAGGAGGCTTTTAATCCAGAAACACACACACATAAGAAAGCTGGCCTCATCCCAGACGGTTTCTCAGCATGAAGTGGGCCACATCCTGCTCTCCCACCCCCCCAGTATCCACAAATCCCATCCACAGAAACGCAGCAGCTCAATGTCACGAGAGAGCAACATTTATTTGGATGTCTGAGCACCATTTCCATTAGTCCAAAAATAGACACAGTAATCAAAGCTGGTTTAGCCAAAGTTTTCACTTTGTTTGCAGCATTACGGACTTTTCTGCTAGAAATAATTCTGGTGGGATGCAGGCAGTGCCTGGCACAGCAGACACGGCTGCGCCTCCCGGCCCGGGTGGCTGCCCGTCCCCGCAGGGAGAAAACCAGCCAGTGTGGTACTCACTTTGGGTCAATTTTTGAAAGGCTTACAGGTGTCTGAAGATACAGAGCCTGTAATTTTAAAATGCTCCTGCCCCTGCTGAGAGTTGAAAAAGACTCTGAAGAAAAAAAAATAAAATTTAGAAGAGCTGTGTGGTAAAAAGTTACTGTGAATCAACTGATGAACACAGTAACTGCACATGCCCGTTCTTTAATCAAAGTGACCCTGCTTTTGCCAAGGGCTAACAATGCACATACGATTACCATAAACAGCTGGTGAACTGCAACTTGTTTGTGCATCTGAAACGGTGGGTGTTTCTGGAAATCCTATCATATGCAGAATTACATACTCAGGCACCTTAATTACTTTTTTCAGTGCTGCCTAGTAATACCCGCTTGTTTTTTCCCCAGTTCTCGGGCATTGGCAATAAGGTCCGGCGACCTATACTATTTCCACGTGTTCCATGACTCAGATAAAAGCCCAAAAGCGCTACCAAGAAGCCGCAGCAGACATGGCTCACTCTCACCGCACAAGCCAAGTGACCCAAAACTGAAACTCGTCCCAGAGAAGCTGCCTGAGCAAGGGACGTATTTCTGGAAATACAGGCTGAAGCAATAAGATACTACAAGTCATATATGCCAATAGTCCCAAAAGTACTCCTGTGCATTTACACACGATTTTTCCACTACTAATTCTAAAAATACTGCAGCGAGAGAAAAAAAACTTTTGCCATTTTAAGAACTGACCTCCAGCCAGGAGGACAGGACTAAACACTCACCCAGACACAAGGCATGTCACATGTAATAACAGCAGCTCTAGCCAACTCTCCTTTAGAAGTATTTGCAGTGATTTTAAGCTCCAAATAGGTGTCATGCATGTTTAAGCCCATTATAAGAGACTGTGTAAAGAGGCAAATGTTACTTCACGTTTCCAGCTCAAGACCATCTAGTGAAAGACTTGGCAGTAACCGTGCCGGCACGTCAGCCCTCACAGGACGGACTTGCAGAGAGCACTTGGAGATGGGCTGAGTCACCCACTTTGCTGTCTGTTAGGAGCCAGTCACAATTCACTGGTTTAAACAATTAGATCATGAATTTACACCCATGAGAAATAGTACCATTCTTCAGATAAGAAAAAAGCCCATTAATTAGCTTCCCAACATTGAGGTTTTTTTACACTAGCAGTAGAGCAATTTTACTGGCATTTCATACACGTGAAACCATTAATACATAATATTCTGAACTGTGAGTATTATTAAGTGTAGCGATGAGCCAAAAAATTGCACATGCCAATGTTTTGTTCATTTTTGGCTTAGGAAGGACTTTTCAGATTCTTTGCAACATAATATAAATTATATTTACAAACCGAAACACATGAGCAGTCTCTTATGTCAAGCCACAATGATTTACAGACACTTGCATATTCTCACTTTTCAGAGTATGCCATCAGGTGCCTCAGTACTGAGCAAGAAATAGAAAGAGAGGCAGGTAACATCCCAAAGAGCTTATATTTCTATTTGTTTCCATTTTAAGTGCTGGACATACAGCATAGACATTCTCATCCATCTCTACTGTAGCAGCTTTTTCTGAGTTTTCAATGTGTTAGGTTACAGACAAATAATTAACAGATATAAGTTAGAGCTGCCCTGGACACAGAAAAAGTGACACTGTAGAAGGAATGCTAAACAGAGATGATACAAGCAAACAGAGATGTAAGCAACGTATTAAGATGCACTTCCATGTGTTTTTTGATTCACATCTTCTTTGCATGAGAACGCACACAAGGAGCACATGAATCAAAAACCACAAGATGCAATCAATAGCATCTCCAAACTGGCATCACCGATCGAAAGAAGAAAAGAGAAGTAAAGCTTGGTTTGTAAATCAGCAATGCAGTAGTGGCTTCAGTAAAAAACTGTGACTTTTGAAAAAGAATTTGCAGTCACTAGAGGGTCGCCCTGAGGCTGCCTGCACTCCCCAGGCAGCCCAGTTTGGAGAGACGAGGCCCAGACTCTTTGTGCTGTAGCACCAGAGCCCTGCCTTAGATTCAGCCATGGCACAGGCTCATAGTGGCAAGGCACGCACGACAATCTAGCTGAACACCATCAGTGCACAAAGCAGCCTACGTGAAGGGATCCAGAAAGAAAAAGTGAGGCCCAGTCGATGAGTAGAGATCATTATTTTGTCACCTGTGGGTGTATTTAATCAAAATGCGAAAGGAGCATCACAACAGGTGTGGGGAGGGAAGGCAGCAGCGTGTTGGTAGCTGTACACAGGTGCAAAGGAGTGAAAACAGAGGCAGAACCACAGAGAGAGGCAAGGAGAGTGGTCACACCCACGTGAGGAGAAAGAGTGGTAGAAGTTCATCCTGGCTCCAAAGGAGTGTCAGACCAACCCCTGCAGCATGTCTGTACAGTGAAGCAAGGGCTGGAAGGGCTCTGCAGGATTGCTAGCAGCAGCCAGGACATGTACCCCAAGATCCTGGGGCACCTGCATCCTAGGTGCCAGCCTGATACTCCCATGTCCCTGCGTATTTGCGACTTCTGTTATCCGCAGAGGTTACACTGTGCTACCACAGGGATGCACCTACCTGCTATAAACCATACCACCCTTTTGCTTCCTAATTATACACCTTAAAGCAGGAGAAACAAGAGATCAGACAGCAACAACGGCACATCAGCTTACAAATGCTGTAAATAACCTGGTATTAACCAAGCCACTCACAGAAAAAGGCGGCAACACAACAGCAGCGGGGCGCAGGGCCGCCCAGCACGGCCGAGGCACGGCAGCAGGTGAGGAGCAGCATGGAGAGCTGACCAAACGGAGCCGCAGTACACCCAGGGGAGAGGGAAAGATTTTTCAGACCAGACCCCAGCATAGCAATTTAAAAAAGAATTAAAAAAGTAAACACACAACTCACTTTTTTTTTTTTTTATAACATCAGTAACAACGATCTCCCCTCAGCCCTCTCCCAGGACAGCCCCTCCCCTGGTTTCCCGCCATTTTGACTCTGCCCTCAGGCAGCCGTGAGGCAGAGCAGTGGTGAGGTGAAAACAGAACCAGATAAATAACAAAGCAAAACATAATAACCTCCCCCCATCAAGGATGGGATGGAACTTCCGTAGTTGTTCTGGTTATTTAATCAGAGTCCAAAAAACCTGAAGTGCTTTGGTGAAGTTTTAAATGGACAGACGGAAGTATCTTTGTCACATGCAGCGCAGGCCCGGTTCAAACAGCTGCGTGTGATTATCTCTTATCAGTTTAAGTTTTCAACAGAAAACCTCTAAAACAAACAAACAAAAAACCCAACTAAGTTAAAAATTCTGTTAGTGGAAAGGCTGGTACAGAACAATCAGGGTTTTTTTGTCAGGCTACCCAAATACACTGACTTTCAAGTATTATTTGTAATACAGCAGAGCCCGAGGCCCCCAGCGAGCCCAGTGCTGTATTATGTCACATTCAATTTTGGTTTTCTATCCAGGAGCGCATAAATAAAGGACCCCACACATTCTCCATCTTAAGCTTCCAACCATAAGAGACAGTAAAGAATTATAAAGCAGCAAGACCCAGAGCAATCCTCACACCCTCACCTGGAGCTGCAGTCCCAGGTGTGATTTCTTATCACCTTTTCTCTAGCTTCCCGGCAGCACTTGCCAAATCAATCAATATATCAATACACTCAGTTTAATTGCTCAAAAAAACATCTGGAAATATAGTGCTGAAAGTTTCATTCTGATCCTTCCCGCCTGGGATCTGCTGTGTTACAGGGAGGGAAACCACGGCGGCAGCTGCCTCAGGGAGGGCATGGCTCCCGGGCTGCTCCCCCAGCTCCAGAGCTGCTCTGGCACACAGACACAGCCCCTGCTGCAGGTACCAAATGTGCCACCAGCTGATGGAAAACCCCACCATCCTTCTGACCTTCTGCATCGCTTGCCAGACAGAGGGGAAAGGCAGGAACAGACCCGGGGGTTGGAAGCATGCTGGCAGCACACACTGCCCACGAGAGCTGCAAGCACGTCTGCAGCCTCAGGACAAGGAACAGTTCTAACTCCCAAAACCCCAAAATCAAGAACACTGATTTTACCCCACGGTTTGCTTGAATGAGCCCAGCCCCGCAGCATGGTGCATTCACCACTTCACAGAATCATCACAGGATGGTTTGGGTTGTGAGGGACCTTAGAGATCATCCAGTGCCACCCCCTGCCACGGGCAGGGACACCTCCCACTAGCCCAGGTTGCCCAAAGCCTCATCCAGCCTAGCCTTGAACCCCTCCAGGGTGCTCTGTGGACACCTGCCATGGCCCAGAGAGACCCTGCACCCTACCAAAAACCATTTCAAAGTCTTCCTACAGAGAGCAGATTACTAACCTGACCTCCACAGCTCAGGCACAGCACCAGTCCTGCTGCCCATCCTGCCGATCACATCCTCCCTCCCCGAGGGCAGTCTGGGTCCCACAGCCGCGGTAACTGATCCCGCTCCCAGCTGGAGCTGGTTAGCAGAGCCAGCCCACCCCTCGAGAGGGCTCTTCACTCCGGGACAAAGCAGCCTTGCAGCCGCTGAGGGCTTACAAAACTGCCTGCAGCACGAGCGGTTAAAAGGAGACGTTAAAAAACAAAACAAAACAAAAAAACCCCAAAACAAAAAACCCAACAACAAACAAACCAGCCAACCAACAACCCCAAAAATAATGCCAGCTGCAGAGAACAAGCAGAGAAGTGTGAGACACCTGTGAATTTTGTCCAGGGGAAAAAAAAGAAAAAGCGAGTTGAAGGAGAATGCAGGCTATAATTACAAAATATTAGAGATAAGTGATTTCATTACTCGCACAATTTTCCGTGTGGTTGAAGAAGTCAGTAACCTGGTAAGAGCCTAAACTAGGTTTAAGTTCAGTTATGAGTACATTTTTACCACCTGAAAATTAGATTGGTACATTTTTCAACCAGCAGTAATCTGCTATTTCAACATTATTTTTTTTTCTTCCTCCAGCCAACAAGTACAAGACAATGATTGTCCAAGATTTGAAATGCAATTTGTCCTAATAAACCCATCCAGGTATTTAAAACACATTCACATCACAGAATCTGAATGACAGTTTTTTTAAAAGGAATTAGTGGACTTTGAGACAATGCATTTAAGTTGCAGATATGCTGAAAACACATTAGTGAATATGAAGATCTGAAAAAACCCACCTACCAACAAAAAACAATCTCTTCAGTTTTATTTTTAAAGAAAGCTTGAAAATTTATTTTGGAGTTTTTTCCAAATTATTCTAAATTTAAAACTAACTGAGTAAATAGAGCTGAATTTATTTACTTAATTCATTAGCAACCTGCTCCATCGACACCGCCGCTCACAGCTTTGTCATTTCCTCCCTCCATTCATACTATTTATTTCTTTTAATTTTGTCCCTCTGTCCCTGTAACCTAAAACCTTAAGGACTGAGGTTGCATCCTTCCAGAGACTAAAACAATGTAACAGCCGTAATTATGTCACTGTGACACAGTTAATGTCTGAATCCTATTTATATTTAGCATCCTGTTTTTTTGAAAACCTCTTCTTGGCCCCACTCCACCCTGCCTCTCCAATCTGGTGTCTGTCATCCCATTACTGCCCACTCATGCATTCCTCCCGGTCCCATCCTCGTGACCGTGCAGCTGGGGTTGCCCTTCAGCGCGCGCTGCCTCATCTGTCTGGAATTCCCTTTCTCCAGCCCAATGCCTCTTCTCACTTCTCACCTGGACGTGTGTACGGCTGCATTTGTTTACAGCTACCCCTATATCCCACTGAACTTTTCTATCTCCGTGACTGTGGCTTTTACCCTGCCCTCACTGAGATCACCACAGACAACAAGAACACTTGGGCCTTTTCCACTTTCACATTTCCTTTCTATTTTTTTTTATTCTATTCATAATGTATTTCATTCCCTTTTTGCCTGCAAGGTAGCCGTCACACATCTCTTTGTAGCTTTGCAGTTACATTCTAACCATGTCCCCACTTTGCCAGCATACATAAACGCATGCCTACATCTTGCAAGGATGTACACTATACCAAATACAGCAATTTCAACCATATTCCCTCAACACTGAGTCACGCGCTGACACCATATCACACTACCGGGGTAGGACAGCAACATCTTTAACAAAACCACTGTATTGCTCCAGCCTCCCCCTCATTCTTCTGCAGCAGAGCTGAAACGAGGAACATACTGGACATTGCCAAGTTTTTCCTTGCTACTTAAACAGCTCTCTGCTTTTACAAAAAAATAGAAAGAATTTGTAGAATCACCTTCACAGTTCTTTTTTCCCCCCAAACTTTACTTTCTGCAAAGTACCGAGATGCCACGCTAAGCAGAAAGGGGCAGTTAAACATGAAGCCAAATGAATAAAACCTCATAGTCAGCCCCAGCGGCACAGACGATGAATTTTGAAAAGATGAGGTATTGTCGTGGTTTAAGCACCACAGGTATTTATTAAACTTTTCCTCTTTATGCCAAACTTGCTCAGAATGTAATGTTTACAACCTTTTCCAGAGTGCTTGCGCTAAGAGGAAAACCCTCCCTGGCAAGTTTTATGCTTATTATGAATTATTTTTACATACAGCTTGTTGCACAGCACATACAAAAGAACAACAACTCTGGAAAACTTGGCATTTTAGCTGCTTTGCCTTCTGTTTCATAAAACCAAATCTGATGGACATTAGATGTCCTTTCTCTAATATTGGTAGAATATAGCTGGATTTGGTATTTACCTTTTAAAGAATGTATAACCTTTTAAAATCAAGCAGCTTTTCATCAGCATATATTTAATTGGCACTTTAGAGTATAAAATTTTAAAAATTCACACTTATTTCTTCTATTCAGACATACCTCCTAAATCTTCAGCACACAAAGAAGGCTATGTGCTTTTTTGGTCACTTTCCTCTCTTTTTATTCTAGGTGACTCATGTGGCTGTGAGCTTAATTGGCACCACTTAAAGCAGTCTGGGAAATTTCGTACTGCTGAATGTGAATGTGTTACTACTGTATCTGACTGAGATGTAAATAAATTCCACATTTGGCCCAATGAAGTAAGAGATGCAAGATGTCAACCTGTTCTTAGAGAGTAAGAAAACAAGTATTCTACATTTTAGTAAAGTAAAAACAGATTTATTTTTCCCTGTGACCCTTCACTATATTTCAAATAATACTGACACAATGGTAATTTTTGCCTAATTAGCTATCAGATAACTAAAGCCTGCTTCTCCATGGAATATTCTGTTCATTAACGAGATGTGTAAGAGAAACAGCATTACATGGCATGCTAATATCAAAGTAGAAAAGCATGGCTGTGAATTAAAATCAGCAATATGTCTTTACGCTTTTTTCATGAGCATTTTCCATCAGAGCAGCATTTGCCTTTGGCAGGAACTCACAACATAAAGAAAGCAAAAGAAAAACATGGCATTCAGAGCATGCAAAAGCCATTTGATACAATTTGGGGCAAATACACAAAACCATCAGCTTGCAAGACACATCAAAAATAGACAGGTGAGAGGTTCAGGTACTGATGGCACACTTCACAAGCCAGCACTTCCTCAGATGGAGGACTGTAAACTTGACAAAGAAAGCACAGAAAATAAACAACCAGCATCCATCTCCAAGGTGTAATCATTGTATTTTAATCAAACCGGTAACATTAACCTTTCAAGCACTGCATATCATTTTTATTACTGCATTATTACCGATGGCAAGGAAGCCACAAAATTACAGAGTATCATGAATCTAAAATACTAAATAACCACACTGTTAGCTAGGACCTAAAAAGTGTGCTTTAAATGCAAACATATGGTTTCCAGCAACAGATACATCTTAATACTAACCCCAAAGATGCTTCAACCGTCTAAATGTCCTTAACTTTGTATTTGTTTCTTTTATTATGAGAAATAACACAGAGAGAAAACCCAGCACTGTCTATTTATCAGAAGTTCCTCAAGAGTTCAAGCTGATCTCGATTTGTATTCATGATTTTTAACCTGTAACATGCAAGCAAATTAGAACCCACCTAGGAATAACCTGATGTACATAATTTGCACAGTCACTCTCTTTTGCTGGTGGAAAATTGTACAAAAGACCTTGATCACCCTCATTTGCAATCAAGTAACTGGCCAAGTTTTGAAAACATGCTTCTATGTATTCAAAGTTCGTGAATAAACACAGAGCTTGTTGCAGGAAGAACATAAACCATAACGGGCAAGAGGAAAAAAAATATGACCTGACACCTTGCAAAACAGTTTACATGGCTTGAATTCCGCTCTTGCTTAACAACTAAACGAGCTAGCAGGAATGTTATTTTTCATTACGCTGCACTACTTACCGCGCTCTTTCTCCCTCTCTCAGCCACACACTACGAATTACATGGAACACAGTGCCTCCAGGAGCGAGAGACCAGCCCAGTGCTGGGAAAGGATGACATGGGCTAGAGGAACAGGCAGGAGCTGGGAACACAAGTCACGCCTCCTCGCTCCAGCCCTCCTTGCACCTCTGAGTGCATCACTCCTCCATTTCCACTGCCACACTTTCTCTAAGGACAGCAATCCATTCTAATACACTGTAAACGATTCTCTATTCTGAATTATTACATTGCTAGACTGTTTAACGTATCATGACTTCTACTAAGTTACTTCCTTTTCAGGCACATTCAAGTGGACTGGAGGTATCCACTCTGGGTTTGCGCACACCTCCCTGAAGCGCGTACAGGAGCTCACAGCATCTAGTGAGGCTGCGTGGGTGCATATAATGATAGAACTGGTTCAAACTGTTTAAACTGGCTCCTCTTAGATATTATTAAAATTTGCATTTACTTTTCTCCAGCATGGAGTTTAAACTGGGCTGCAAAGTTGTGAAAGCATGATTAATCTACTAACCTAGCCGGTCCTCCTTAAATCATTTATTCAATACCCCCGCCGCTCGCAATTCTTTACATGCACTTGATCTTCAACAATTAGATGAGAAATGTTAGATTAGGGACACTACTAAGGAAAAGCCATTAAACAGGCCTTTGTTTTAAGACAGAGAAGGTAAAAGCATTCCTTGATGTAATAAAAAGTGAGTATTTACATACTATGCCCTAATTAAGATTTTTTTTCTGTGATTCTAACTGGCTGCCCTGGAAGAGCCATAAACATTTAGTAAAATAATCTCAATTTATACTGCTTTGTTCTACGCCTTCAAGTACCGTACATGGCTGTACTCCAGATCAAGTAGTTGTCCTCAAATGCCTTCCAATGAGCCCTGCCAGATTCTGTGGTTCAGAAGTAATTTAAAGGCAGAAAGCTGTAGCAAATGAGACCTAATGGAAAACAGAGAATGCTTTAGTTCATCCTAACTGTTTGCAGAAGAGAAATGGAAAACCACAAAGAAAGAAAGGAAAAAGAAAAGGAAGTGCCAAAATGTTGTATTTCTCTCTGCAGACGAACTAATGATTCACCAACATCATGACATAGCATGTGCGAGTGCCCTTTAACGACTTGAGAAATTTATAATAGAAAAACTGAAACAGAAAAATACTGTCCTTGTGGAACCATAACTGTTTTAAACAGCTTTTTTCCACTTTTCTTTTTTCCCTTCCTTAACTCTTGCGTGTTACTCTTCACTTTCAATCACCTGCGTTGAATAAACTAATTCCTCCTGGTTAGAGCGGAGACCATCAACCACTGGCTGTTAAATGCAGCCAACTGCTCATAACTCCAGCAGATGGTTCTCTTCTGCTGGCCAACAGAAACTTTATGGTCCTTTTCCTAATTTCTCTCAAGAGATACAGGAATTCTTTATTTAGAAAGCAATCACTCCCGCAACACAGTGTCACCCCTATGCAGTCTATTTTCAGTTACCCCACTCTTTAAAGTCCACTGAAAGCATTGAATAGAAATAGACTGACAGCAGACCTGACCTAAAGCCATCAGATGTCACAACAAGTCCTTTCACCTGTGTATTTATCACAGGCTTTTCTGCTTAAGCCTAATTAACGCTGCCGCCAAACCACACCGCAAGTGCCTACGCCGTCCGGTACTCATGGCACCGATGCGGTGCGGAGCTTTCAGAGGAACCTTCAGGGATGAGGTGCATAAATCCCACGGAAATTAGTATCACTTTTCCTGACTGCAGAGGGTCTTAAAAGAGGGCCCTTAAAATATGTCCAAAAAAAATGGAAAACAAGAAAAAAAAATTAAGAAACCTAAAGGTGGTTCAGAAAGCTACAGTTTGAATTATTCATGACTACAGAACTACTAGATTTTCCTTGGATTCTTGAAGGTTTTTCCTACATCCCTGTATGGCAGCGCACAAAATAAGACATACTTGTGCTGAGGGAAGTCTCTCCTCACAACTCTCAGCCCAAAAGAAGGTGGGGTCAATTAATTTTATACCCATACTAAGCAAAATGCTATTCCCAGTCCTGGCTTGTCCAGAGGACTGGAAATGAAGATTTCGTAGCTGCGCCTCAACCCGTGTCCTCCCATCCCAGGAGGGACAGAGACTTTGTTCTTTTTTTTTTTTTTTCCTTGAAACCTTCAATTACACCTTTAAGAACTCAAATTGATTATTTTTTTCACAGAATGCTTAAACACGTTTTTTTCTCAACCTCCCCAGAATAATTCCTTTCTTGGGATGAATGCAAGCATAACAGTTTTCAAACTGAGAAGAATTCATCTGGCAAAGTACAGAGAAAAACAGTTACGTGGGTATTAAAAATACAGTTGAACCACAGCATATGCTACAAACACAGGCATACACATACATTTTAGTAACAACTTAGAAACAAATTTTAATGTAGCTGAGCTATTCCTGCTTGCCAAATGAAACTTTTGTAGGATACTTTTTTACGACTCCTTATGACACAGTTTTTGATGATAGCTGTGAATTACGGTTTACTCAAAGTTCTGGTGTAACGTGCCTCATTTGGGAGAACGTACCGTTTTTAATAGAAAACAGATTTACATATTGCAATTTAAATTACAGACATCAACTCTTCAAAACAGTAACTTGATGCTCAAATAAAACAGGTGCACCAAAGTGTAATCTTTGCAGTTATTTATTTTGCTGCTGAATTTTTGGTAGTTCATTAAACCTTCTGTAAGCTTTTAGGCAACTAAGTACCTGTTATGTCATTTGTATCTCATCAACCATGGAAAAAAGTTTGCAATCTCTCTGAAAAAAGTAACAACATGCTTACAGAATGATTTTCCACAGTACAATAAAGATGATGGATCTTGGGGCTAATGATTTAGAAGACACCAGTAGGCTGATGAACTTCTACAGCCAAAAATTGTAGGACACATATTCATTCTTAGAGTTGGTACTGGCTATTTCAGTAATTCTCAATACTGAACTCCGAAGGGGATTTAATTGCACTGCTCCTTCACATATACAAAGGGTTCTGTCCAGAAGCAAGCTATGCCCTACTTTCAGGACGCTCAGCCTCCAGGAAGATAACCACCACAGCTATACAGTCAGTACAGATCTAAAAGAAGTCGAGAGGTTAAAAAAAAAAAATGTATTTTTAAGAAAGCAAGGAAGAGAAAGTTCAGATCACCAAGCTCCTCCTCAACCTTACTGCCAGCCCAGTTCTCAGATCTGCTGGGGGTAAGGCAGCAAAGGCCAGGTTCCCTGTGTTTCTCTAGAAATTGTCCCACTTCTGTCCCAGCTTCTGCCTGAAAGACTCATAAGAGAATAGGAAGGAAAAACATTTGCACAACAGTCAATTATTCAGTAGCCTGAAACAGAAGGGTGTGTGGAATGAGGAAGGATCTATGGCTTTACTGGGCTGAAAAGGAGGGTGTGAGAGCAGCAAGTTACCAAGGTGTTCAACAGTGCAGAAAAGGAGAAAAACTACAATAACTAAGAACACATCTCAGACTTCCCTGGGAATTACACAATCATGTATTTCCAAAAAGAAGCACCAAAGGAGCAGTTTATTTAACAATTATTCTTTTCCGTATTGCCCTGTGAAAGCAATTGGTACTTCCAAATGACGTGATAGAGATCATAATTTAACACCAAAAAATAAAACGTAGATAGCAAACATGATGACTCTGTGGATATTCTCCCTGAGACCAAACGTCACTGTTAGGACATTTTATTTCTGTATTCCAATGTGATGCAGACAGCCCTCTCACAATGCCACAATGAAGACTCTTCAGAGAAAAGCCACACACGTGTGCTCAGCCTTATACAAAAAATACGCACAAATAGATTCATTTCTCTATTAAAAAAAAAAAAAAAAGTAAAAAACAGTCATACTGCAAAACCCACAACATTTCTTGGCTGAATAGCTCTTGTTAGAATACATCTGTCAAAGGGAGGAGTCAGCTGAAATCAGAAGGCTGAGCTTGTATCACAGCTCAAGTCTTTAGGGTTTTACTCTTGCCATGGTTCTTTTCTCTTTAAAGAGCTTATTTTCTAAATACGTATCAACTGCTAGACTTTCAATAATAGGGGAAAAAAAAAAGAAAAAAAGCACTACCACCACTGTAACTGTTCGAACTGTTTCTGAAATCCATCTCGGTTTTGGATCACTGGCTGTTGTGTTACAGCAATTATTTCTGGCCAGCAGCAGCATTACTGGCAGGGACACCGCGGGGCTGTGGGTCCCCTCGCCCCAGCCCTGCCTGATGTGGCCCCTTCCCAGACACACGGCTGGTCACAGCTGCACGGCCCCCTTCTAGGGTCCCCCCGGCCCTGGCCAGCAACACAGACACATCTCCAGGTCTTCAGGATTTTGGTACATGTAACCTATCTCTTTTGAAAGAGATCTCCTTTTCTATATAAAGCATATGTAGCATAAATTACAATTTTCTCCACTAGCTGGATGCTTCTGCTTTATTTTAAAATGTCAGTAAGGGAGGTCTTTGAGACAGTCAGAACTGGTGCAGAAAGACAGGAAAATATTGGGTCTCAGTGGAATAAAACCAGTTTTGACAGCTTTTGTAATTAATTTCATTCAGTCAAGCACTTTTTTTTTTCTAATTCACTGCAAATGTCATTAACCCAAAGCCATATCTGCAAAACGAGAGTGCTGGAATTCTGCATTCTACCCAGTGTGGGTGATTTTCAGTACTCATTTCTAAAGAGACTCCAGGATTGCATGCACTTGTCATTAAAACACAGACACCCACTTGAAATGTTTACAAGTTCATCACTTTAAGCCTAATTTACTTAGTCAGGTAATGCTGCTAACAAGAAGCATCACGGTGACGTATAAACAACCTCTATTAGGTGTGACAGCGGAGTTATATTTGTGTGCTACAAACACACACAGACAACAGTCACCTTATTCATCTGCTAGCACGAACACAAAAAACCCAACCCCTAAACAGCCACAAAAAAAAGACCGCTTCTTCATACTGTGGCTTATCAAACAAAAAGCAAATAGAGCGAGCACTATTCCTGTGCAAGGAGATCTTGCACACTGCCACCATACTCCACTCAAACAATTTGCCACTAGCTCCCTGACACACCAGGAAAGCTGTATCAGCAGCAAAGATACAGCTTTTAGAGACGGCAACAGCAAATCCATGCAGCTGGTTGAAATGGAGGGAGGTCACAATCAGCTAATTAATTTATAATGTACTCTTCCTTGCTCTTTACATATATGATTACCATTTTAAAAATGCAGAAGCTCTAGCTTCTATTAATATTCTAGATGCTTATCTAGAATATTATCTTAATAATAATAATAAGCACTCAAATGCCATCTTCTCACATTTAATATTATTTTACTTGTATTAATAGCCTGGCTGCCAAATTCCCTACATTCTAAAATGTATTTATGAAACTCATTTAACCAAATGTAAATAATCCTTGTCTCAAGGGCCCCAATGCAGTAAGTCTTCCAATCACTCAGTACAGATGTTAACAATAAAACGTGAATGGATTAGCACATCAGTACAGAACTACATGGCTTTTCACAAACGCCGTTTCTACTTTTATTTTCGGTGTGTGATTGATAAAACATTGCTATCTGTACTGCACATCTCCTTTAAAATCCTACAAAAATAACTCTACAGTTTTTTAAGCTATTTTTTCACGCAGATTAATAGTACTACAAGTTACCACCGCATGTTTATTTATACTTCTGTGCTGACAGGGAAGTGCATTTAAATATTGCCTTAGAAAAAGTTTACAATGTGCAGTGTCTGTTGCAAACCAAATTCATTTGGAGAACACTGATGTGGCAGACTTGAAACCACAAAAACACATTCACTATTACTCATCGGAGCTGTTTTCCTAACCTTTCGTAAAAAAGAAATAGGTAAAAGTCTTCAGAAAAGCTAAATCAAACTGCCGTTCCTCTTCTTCTGCAGCACGAATATTTATTGATTCTAAGATGTTACTGTAGGTTAACATTTCCAATATGAAAAGAGACTAACTCAGGCATTCTGTGAAGCAGAATCTTTAAATTAAGGTCCTAATCCCATCGTTAGTTTCAGGCAGGCAAAGTCACGCAACTGCACGAAGACCCATTAATTTAATTAGAACTATTCATAGGCTTAAAGTTATACATGTGTTTAATTACATGCTGATTTAAGGCTGGACTGGGGTAAACTATGCCTCAAATTCAACAGCAGTTTGTGCTTTCCCAACTAAGTTCATGTTTTTATTAAAACATCCCTTTTGTTCAGAGAGAGGTTAATCCAGCCCATCTCTCAAAACACGGCCAAATAGTCTGGGAAGTACAAAGACTGATGCTGCTCCTTATGGAACGCGAAGCACGTAACAAATATTGCTTAGAAAATTTAATGTGCTTCAATGGGGCTGGATTTTCAAGTTTTTCCAATACCTTAAAATACACGTATAGGGAATAAAAAAGTCTGAGTGGGCCAGATGCCTAACCACTAACGAGCCCACCTACCCTGATAATATACTTCTTAAAATGTTTGACCAGGAGACTGTTGGCATCCACAGGTGTCCAGCTACGTTGAAAATTTAGATCCGACGATTTCACCCCGGATACAATGGTGATGAAGACTGTTGCTGCATCAACACAAAGGTGGGGGAATCAACACCTGCCATACCGACCAACATAATCCAGAAAACGTTAAACTTGGCACAGTGTTAGGTTCCTTCTTTTTTTTTTTTTTTTTCATTAATTCTGATAGAGACTATGTGAAGAATTATTTGCTTAATCTCATGTTAAAAGACATCATGTTAGCACAGGCACATCAAAATTCGTTTGCTAATCAATGAAGTATCTAATCGATACTTTCTAATGCACAGAAGAGGGAATGGTCTCACCTGAGATGAGCTCATCACACAGGCTCAGTAAAATAAATCTGTGAACGTAACTCTCTTTCCATGAACACTGGGTTCCTGCTGCACCACGGACTCTTGGTACAGGAACATGCTAGGACAAAAAAAGACCCTTCCTGCATGTAGGTAGGGCACCTCTGGCTTTGGTCTGTAGAATTAGGAATGGAGTAGCTACTTACTCCCTCCTCCTGGTGCCAAGGAGCTGCTCCATCAACGACCAGTCGTTTTGCCCAACCAACCACATACCCTAGGGGATCGTTTAAGTTCTTGCTTTCGTTCAGCTCTCTGTATTTTATTACGTACGTATTACCTTTGCTGGCCCCAGAAAAAGCCAGGAAAGAATTCTGACTCTCAGATAAGTGCGATCACATCATTTTTGGGAGCTCCTCCTCTGGCACAGCACCTTCCTGACAGCTGCTGCCAGACCCAGATCCAGCCCTTCATCTCAAAGTCAGCGGGCTCCTACGGCATACAGCCTGGCAGCCGCTTCCACATGAGCTGCAGGAAAACTCCTCCTTTTGGGGGCTTGCCATCTTGTGTTCTGCTACGCTAGAGACGCAGACCGTCGTGGATTACAAGGTCCAGAAATTAAACACAACGAAATAAAGAGAAATAATCCTAGTTTCAATATATAGTATGAGCATCAGGGCTCCAAGAGTACTGCTCTGAACACACATATTCCAGCATTTGTACCAATGCTGCTTTTTTTGTCTAAATCGAACTAATCTGAAAGTCAACAACCTGACCTACTGTAACGAGTCCTCCTTCTCGTTATTATTAATCTAATATATCACTTTGTAATTCAGAATTAAGATATTTCAAACAATCTTTCAAGGAATTAGTTTAATAATCAAACATTTGTTCTATTATCTCCCTTAAGCACTGAAAATAAATTTAGGAATGTGATTTTCATATTCAAAACCTGGTCTTTATCCCTGAGGTCTGTGCTTTACAAATAGACTTACTAGAATTTTTCTTTTTTTTTTTTTTTTTTTTTGTGCGTTCTCTCATATCCGCTATTAAAGGCAGTGGTATTATGTTCTGCCACTAAACCACAAATGTAATTATGAGGTGGAATTTCTTGGCCCAGTTTCAACATTAAACACATAGTTAACAATGCCTAAGGAAATGCAGCTAACCCCCACCTACCCCCCCTCCAAAGCCTACAAAAACAAACAAACTTTACTAGCGGTTCTACATTGTATCCCATGGGATAAGACAGAGGAAACAGCATGAAAAATGAAAACACTCCCTGAGTATTTAAATTACATTTTGAAAAGCAAATTAGGAATATTAGCCAGAAAAACCAGCAGCATCCGTATGCCTAACACACATAGGGGGACCGAACGACGTGAAAATGTGACGCTGGTTGGCATTTTATCCCCATTATTTTGAAGTTAAGTATTTAATACAGCAATAAACCAAAACATGCTAAGTGTCTTTCTCCACCTTTCTATCGCTAAATAAGTTTTAAGAGCAGATTCTAAGAAGCCAGCCCTTCCAAAAATACATGCCTACTTCGAAAGATGAAAAGACGATTCACTAAGAAGCTAACATATGGGTTCTTTGTATTTTGATGACCGACCTCCAGTTTTTTCCTCCAATAGTTTAAATATGACTTAACAGCTGGGACTCAGACTTCAGCCAAAGACCGCTATTATTTTGCCAGCAAGTTCTCATGTGAAGGCATATTGAACTTTTATGGCTTTCATCACAGCTAGTAAGAAAGAGCGAACATGATTTAGAAGAGACAAGGCTGAGCTACACAGCAAAACCTGAACTACAAATAAACTGATGTACCCTGAAATAACTCACACGTAACCCAAGAATGGTGGTTAGTCCTTTATTTTTCAAAATACTTATTTCAGCTTTAGCTTTTGCCATGAAAAATGAATCACTCTCCAAGTATATCCTAAGCTCCCTCTGCTACGTGAAGGAAAAAAAGAGAATTAGATTCTGTTAAAAAGCTTTTACTGAAGTAATAAGGAACAGAGCTGTATTTTTATTTAACTGAAGTTCAAGATTGGCTTTTTCTTATTTTTTTCTCATATCAAAAGATATCTGAGAGCATATATTAAGAGTACTATGAACTAATTATTATCTCATTAACTATTATGTGACGTTCCTTTTCTTGGGAAAAATTTCAAAAGTTCTTATATTCACTGTTACAAAGTTTTATTTTACTATGTTAAATTAGCAACTAAACTAGAATGTTTTTTGGTAAAAGGGTGATAGTTGGCAACTGGAGAAGGCAAATATTTTCTCAGCTTACCCAGAACAGCAATATTCCTTACCATTTTGATTGTGCACTGTATTTATGCATTTGTATTTTCTACTTTTAAGTATGTAATATTCAATAGGATACAGAACGGATATCACAAACTATACAAATGCATCTCATTATTAAGATCAACATTTTGGTAAATATTATGGACTTTTTCTCTTGAAACTTATTTGACATTCCACTGAAATCAAAATAATGCAAATACTGCTTAGAAGTTTTCAGATCTTTTACGCAGACAGCAGCAACACATCATATATTCCTGCCTTCACTTGGTGAACACAGACCATTTATTCATTACTGTTAAATGCATTACTCTCTTATATAATTTGAAATGTGTGTTTTTAAGTCTTATTGCAGAAATTATCAAAATTACTATAAAAATATATATGAATATATAAGAATACACATAATACAAGAAAAACAAAAACTCCCACCTAGAGCACTCCAAATATCTATTTTTTTTAAATTTCAAGGCAAAATTCAGCTCCTAACTGGTCCCTGTAAACAAAATGAAAAAGGAACGTGTGCAGAATAATCAGCTAATGAAGAAAATCAAAGCCCCTTAAGGTCAGTAACAAAACTTCTATTTTGTGGGAGTATCACCATTATAGTGGCACCAACATTTTTTCCCATTGAGGGTTACAACCAAATAAAGCATGGCAAACCTAAGAACAACACTTCTAATGAACCGTCAAATTTACCACATCTTTCACTGACCTAGAGGAGATTAAAATCAGGAGCAGATACAAATTCCTGGAAAATAAGACAGAAAAATATATTTTAAAAGCCCCAAACTTTTAATTATGTAAAGTAAGGCGCAGTTAAGCTTTATTTCTACTGGCTAACGCCTGGTTCAGATTTCTTCCTCAGTCTCCTGAAGTGCTCCTTCTCTGCACTGGCAAGTCTTTCTCAACCAGGTATTTACTGTGACTGTGAGTTAAAAACTACTATGGGCAGAATATTTGAATAAATAAATGGAAAATGGTCTTTTTTATATATGTATATTTGGAAAAATATTTTTTCCCCATCAAATAATGACAACTATTTCACTAATACAATATGAACCTCCTTCACATGTGCAGGTCATTGTTCTCCCCTAGCCAGGAACAAAAAACCCCGGGTGGGACCTTTCAGGTAACCAAGCCCAGCTCTCTCCTACTAGAGGTAACCCAGTCCTGTCATCCCTTTTATAAAAATTGATGAAACTCCACCTTCAAAATTAGGCTTCTGCCCCTCTCCTTATCAAAGGGTTCCATCCAAACCTCACCAGTTAACAAGCCAACACACAAATTTTTGCACTTTCCTTATGCAATAATCACTCCCACCCCTGGCGCTCACATCTAAGAAATCTTCCGAGAAATCCCAGTCCCCCATCCAACAGCTGAATAATCTACCGTATGGCAGGTTCCTTTGCCCAATAAACTGACTAAATCACCTGAGACTAGCCCTCTTGTATGGTTTCATTTTGATAAAAATATGGAAACTTAGATAGAAAGCCGGGTATGGAGGTTGTTTGCTATCATAAATAACACAGGCAGCGTAAGGAGAGCGTTGCTCTACGCTTGCATTTCTCAGTTAAGTGCAATATGTTTAATGATGGGTGACTACAAAGGCTAGACTAAATTCACCTGCTAAGTTAGCTTAAATAAACATAAATACTGTGGGTGTAAGGAGCAAAAAAAGGGGAAACCTGCTAAATCCCCAAAGATCAGCACTAGGTTTCCAACGAAGTATTGAAGCAGCATTGCTGATGTTGGAACTGGAGGATCTCTACGGTCCCTGCCAACCCAAACCATTCTATGA
>NW_010119320.1:528-789 GCF_000699245.1 Pterocles gutturalis | reverse complement strand
AATTACATGGTAATTAATCTATGAGCAAATTAGTAACTTTGGAGGCAATTACCGTGCAAGCTGCGGAGGCATGTAACGTGGGGTGCTCATGCTGCCGGAGCATCCCTGGCATCCCCGCTGCCGGAGCATCCCTGGCATCGGCGCTGCTGAAAGGGGGCTGCAAGAGAGATGGGGGGGCTCTGGATCAGGGGGTGCAGGGACAGGACGAGGGGGAACGGGTTGAAGCTGCAAGAGGGGAGATGGAGATGAGATGTGAGGCAG
>NW_010119320.1:0-483 GCF_000699245.1 Pterocles gutturalis | reverse complement strand
GAAGATGCCCAGACCACCAGGCAAAGGATGCTGCCCAGTTTGGACCAGTAGCCTCCAAGGCAGTGGTTTGGTGCTGGGGTGCTGTGTGGGGTGCTCAGCACCCTGAAAACCCCCAGCCCCCTGGATGCTGGGGGTTGGGGGCACTGCCAGCCCTCCCTGCCCCAGGCAGCTGCCCTTTCCTCTGCGGCAGCATCAATTAGCCCCAGCATCAATTAGTCCTCAGCGCAGGCCTGGGGCTGCGGTTGCGAGAGGAGGCACGAAACGAGGCGGGGTGAAGGGAGGCGGCGTCAGCCCAACCTTCTCGGGGAGCTGCCAGCGCCCCAACAGCTCCATCCAGGGGGACTGGTCCATCACCAGGGCTGCGCCGTGTCTGTGCCCAGGGGAGAGGGGACCCCCATGGGGCCGAAAAGGGGCATGGGAGGGTCCCAGACAGGGTGCTGCAGGAGAGGTCTGTGCATTTGGGGGTGCTGCAGCTGGTGGGGG
>NW_010119319.1:0-14105 GCF_000699245.1 Pterocles gutturalis | reverse complement strand
CTCAGGATGGTATCCCTTCCCTCCAGCGTTGTCAACTGCCCCACACAGACTGGTGTCATTGGCAAACCTGCTGAGGGTGCACTCAATCCCCCTGTCCATGTCACCAAACAACATTGGTCCCAATACTGACACCTGAGGAATGCCACTGGTCCCTGTTCTTCACTTGGACATCGAGGCATTGACTGCAACTCTCTGAGTGTGACCATCCAGCCAGTTCCTTATCCAGCAAATGGTCCTTCCATCAAATCCATGTCTCTCCAATCTAGAGATAAGGATGTTGTGCAGGACAGTGTCAAAGGCTTTGCACAAGTTCAGGTAGATGATGTCAGCTGCTCTTCCTTTATCCACCAATGCTGTGGCCCTGTCGTAGAAGGCCACCAAATTTTTCAGGCACGATTTGCCCTTGGTGAAGCCATGTTGGCTGTCACCAGTCACCTCCTTATTTTCCATGTGCCTTAGTGTAGTTTCCAGGAGGATCTGCTCCATGATCTTGCCAGACACAGAGGTGAGACTGACCAACAGACCTTGGAGGTACCAGCCTGAAGTAAAACTAAGGATGATGGTAGGAGCTAATGTATTTAGAGAGGGTAAACAACTGAAAAGTTTAGTCATTCAGATATAACTTCAGGGGGTGGCAGCTGCATGTAAGGGAAACTGACACATTTTTTTCCTTTTACGTCTCTTATTACAACTGAAGCATTTGTGGAACCCAAGCCTGAGGTATCTGCACTGGGAAAGCCTACTAAAGCAGTCTTTTGCCACCCACAGTGGCTTCTGTTAAGTGTTGGTGCTACTGTTTTGGGGGCAAAACCCTGAGCCAGATTGGTAATGTTTGTGCTTAAAATAGCTGCTTACCCTTGTCTGTTAAAAGTAACCCTGCAGAGTTGTTATTGTTTTTGTGGTCATGCTAAAGTAGCCGAGTATAATTCTGTTATCAGTATAACTACACAGTCTTTTTTGATACTTCTGAGAGAGATCTGATTATTAATGTGGTAACTATATCATTGCTATGCGAAAAAATGTGTGCTGTTAGATGTTTCAGTAAAGATGTTTCTGTGTCTTACAGATCTATCAAGCAGTCACTTGCATCTTTATTTAATTAGTTTTTTCATAGAAGTTCATAATGGCAAATGTCACAGACAGCTAAATGTGATTATTTCCCTCGTTATGAGGAAAAAAGTGAGAGACCTTTTGAATATCATCAATGTGTTCTGTTCTTTGCTCTTTTTGTAAACTAGTTCTTTGTTTTTTTGGAAACTCATTCATTCAGCTTATTTATGGAAACACTGATAAGCAAATGAAACTGTCAGTGGACCAAAGGCATAAAATATGTCCTGTAGTGTATCTGATTTGTGTCATTATGAAAAACACTTTATTGTTGCTTTGCAAGTTACCCTTTCAACTTTGTCAGCTCATGAATGTCCCTGAGAGTTAGATTCAGTGTTTGCCATCTTATGTTCTCTGTGAAAGCTTTGTACCTGTTTTCCGTGAGAGTCTGGAGAGCAAGAAAGTTATGTGCAAAATCTATTCCTTTCTCTGCATGGGAACAGTTTTGAGAATGTAAATATTTTTCTCCCACTATGAGAGAGAACAGAGAGAGTAACCCTCATGTACGTCTTGCTCAATGCTACGTGCCATAATGCAGCAATGACAGCTCTCCCATCTCTGGTTAGACAAGGCTTCCAAATCTTAACAGTAATAAAAAAAAAGTGAAAAAACCCCATGAACGTCAATTCCAGACACCAATCTTCTTCCTCCCAAATCTTTATATATTTCCAGTTTATGTGGGCAAGAAATGGTAGGACTAGCAAATCCTGAATGCCCTGCTAGATGATTTGACTGTGTTAAGAAGAGACTCTGTTCTGAAATTGTTGGCAGTTAAACAGGGCACAGTGTATGGTGCCTATAATTTTCAGATGATTGACTAAGTTATTTCTGTAGTGAATTATTTATGGTCACGTTCTTGATTTTTAACATTATCAGCTTAAACCAACCATTCTGTTGCAACCTAAATCTTGGAAAACTGGAAAGGGTGCTACTGGTAAGTTGGCTCAAAATTTTGCAAGAAGTGGTTGCAAGCACACAAAGTGGGTCATTAATTTCTGAGAACTTTAGTCAGTATATCCAGGCTGTTCTTATGTCTCTCTTAACATCTTTGTTGGAGCCACGGACAGGGAGATTGAGTGCACCCTCAGCAAGTTTACTGACAACACCAAGCTGTGTGGGGTGGTTGACATGCTGGATGGAAGGGATGCCATCCAGAGGGACCTTGACAGGCGTAAGAGATGGGCCCCTGCAAACCTCATGAAGTTCAACCTTCACCATCCCCATGCAAGGTCCTGCACATGGGCAGGCTTCACCTGCTGTCTTGTGCATAGTCCCAAACAACAAGACTAAATGGAAAGCTGTTACTTAATACTCACTCACAAATTACGGAAACATCTTTAAAGCATTTAGAGAAAATTAAATGGAAAATCTGCACACAGGACAGTTTTAAAAGGGGTAGACAATCAGCAGTACTAAAGATTCTGCAGAGTTTTAAAAGTGAAGTAGTAAGCCATATCATTCCATACCAATTTCAATACAGGCCACCACATTTTGCACAAGAAAACATTATTCAGAGACACTGTATAAGGAGATCATCTTGCCAAAAAAACTCATGCTGCAATTTTGCCAAACAACGTGCTGAACAACTGCCATGCTCCAGCCTGTATCTGGTTGTACCTTGAGCTTCCTCAGAGAGATTGTGAGCAGCTCCCTGATCTTGACGTCTGTGGCAGGCATGCATAGCTAACAATCTGAGCTTCTTTACTTCAGACAGTGCTAAGCATTTCGTTTGAAAAAAGGAGCTCTGTTGATGCTCTACTCCCACGCTTCTTGCCTGACCATATAGCAGATGTTTGTAAGACCAAAAAGAGAACATAATAAATCTTACCACCTGAAAAAAAAATTCCTATTCACTGGAAGAGTTTTCTTTATATTAGTCAAAGGAGATAATTTGAACAAAAACACACTAATAATTTCAAGACTATGATGTTAATGTATATGGGTAACGAGTAACAAAGACTAACAATAGTTTTGAACTCTCCTAAATTTAGTCAAGAATAACAACAGAAAAGCACTCAAAAACCCAACCACTCAAACAACAAAATCTATACTTTTATATTAGGCAATTTTTAAAGTTTTACTATTTCCAACCTAATTCAACAGCATACACACCCGTATTTATTTTAAAACACAGAAAGACCAACACAGCAGCAGACCCACGTCCTATCAGTCAATACCAGACAGGTCAAAAGAAGGAACAAGGAACCTCACAGTCAAACAACAGTCAAGCAACACTTCTGCATAAAACCATACTTCTTTCCTACACATTAACCATTGTTTTTCCTGAATTCTCATTTAGCACTGTTTTTTACAGTACTACATAACTATGGTGTTTCTCATGACCCGGGCAAGAGTTCCAGTTGCTTGTTAGACTTTCTATGCTAGAAATACACAAAAAAATTACACTGGTGCCCAAGACTTATTATTAATTCATTTTTAACAGACAGGTAGCTATGCTTATGCAAAAGTACTAACTTCCAGCAATTTTAGTTCCAGAAACTTCCTCTTCTAGCCATTGAAGCTTCTCATCACCTCCTCACCATTTCAAATCTCACACTTATTCCTGAACAGCATGAACTTATTTATTTTTATGTAAATACTGCTTTTCACACTAAATAGAATTTTCTTTGTACTTGGGAGTCTGAAAGAAACAGCCATATGTGATACTTTGCAAATTATTAAAACACAAAATATCTAATGATGCTGCCTCAATGATTTGCCCTTTCGAAATTAAGAAACTTTCCAACAACTGCACAGTGGTCATATGAGAGAGCTGTGCAGAGAGCTGTGAAAACAGGCAGGAAGCTAAAGAGAAAACTATTAAGTTGTCTAAATTGCTATCCCGTTCATTTGCCTAGTACAGTAAAATAACCTAAGTGTCAAAAAAAACCAAACAAAAAGACCAGAAGGATTTCCCGTAGCAGCATGCAGGCCAAATAAGCACTGTACTGCCAAGTCTATAAAATGAAGGCCCTGCCAAGGAGCCAGATGTAGCTAGTGGAATATCTCCTAGAGCTTGGCATCGGGGCATTTTATGTTCCATGCGCAAACGACAAGGAAAGCATAACACTGTATATTTTATCTGTCTAGATGAAGTTTTCTTTCGATTTTTCAGTCCATTTACTTCTCCTGTGAAGGAGTAAGTAGATGCAAAGAACTGATAAACTAAAATTCAAGGTTCAAAAACCTACTCATGTTAGCACATTTTCTTTCAGTATACAATCATGCATTTCCATAACATAATTAGCTTACAATTGTAGAGACATAACAAACTACCACTGTTCAGTAACTCAGTTGTCTCTGTAGGAACACATGGATGTAACAATGCAAAATTCCAACTAGAAAGATGCTACTCTACTTTCAAAGGCCATCTAGCGTTGAGAAGCTTTCCACTTCCTATCTAAACCAAAACAACGTAGCTAAAAATTTTAATTAAGGAAACAACAAAAAAAATTACCATCATATATTTCTTAGTATTATGTAAACATGAAACCGTAAGTTACTGTGTTTAAAAAGCTGTCCAACAGTACTGTAAGCATTTAGTTTTACAGATTTCTGCAAGTCACCAGTTTACTAAATATTCAAAACAAATGCTAAGGATAAACAAAAAAGACTAGTTACACTGCAGAAGACAAATGTATGTTACTGAGTTTAAGAAACATTTACAAATATTCCTTGTAAGAACTCCCATCTAAGATTTGAACTTTGAATTTTAGTTTGAAGTACTGTACACAATGTTGTGATGAACAAAGGCACAGCCAAACAGCACAGCTGCAGCAATACTGCTGGCACTGAAATATACTCAAAGTTCTCACTTCACTGATCACAGTTACTCCTAGATGTTTTGCTCTAGTATTCAGGAAATGGTTTGGATCAGACATGCACTAGGGCTGAAGAGCTATGATAAAAATGTCCTATGTAAATGTCCTATCATTCTCAGTATGGCTAACTTATGAAGCTTTCCCCATAAATCTTTATCTTATCCTGTAGCAAAACCACAACACTTGATGTGGCAGCAAAACACTACTGTAATACATGATCATGGACAAACACTGTCTGTCAGTAAGTGGTACCTAATTCAGTCATACTTCACAATGAAGACAAAATGTGAATATTGAAGACATGTTAGTCTGCATACATTTTTTGCCTGTTTTGACACGAGATTTCCTCTAAGTGCTTTGTATTTAAAAAGGAAAATGAGAAATATTTTTTATGTTGTACTGCTCATCTCAGAAAAATTACCTCTACTGCCTTCTCAGCAATTGCCTGAACACTTACAGAAGCATCAATACCTTTATTATAGCCCCTTACGATCATTTTTAAAAAGTTTTTCAAAAATTCAGTCCTTGCTCACAAGCTAAGTAGTATGAAAAATTAATGAAATACATTAATTTATTTAGATCAGTAGAACAGAACCAAGAAAAGAACCAGAAAGCCAAAAAATTGCCATATTTTTTCCTTTTTGTTTCCTTATTCAAAAGGAAAAAAAAAATCAAAGGGCTTACAATTTTAATAAAAGGAAACATTCTTTATAATTTCCTTAAAATATAGAAAAAAATAGTATCAAAAAAGTGATCTACTATTTCCTTTTTTTCATCTTAATTACTGCAGATTGAGTTCTATAGTTCTCAAACCTACCGAACTTACAAACTTTATAAAAAATCACCTTCTGAATGGTTGAGCCTATAGAGCAATTTAATAAATGCTGATGGTAAATAGAAATATACATTTTTCTTAAAGCTATTTCTAATTATTTTACATGAATTCATTTTGGGGGGATGCAAGTACACAAAATCAATGCTATTTATAAGGAGTGTTTTTTTTTCTTCTCCCATTTTGTACCTCCTGCTGTTTAACTTTTCAGCTGTGTAGTACAAAGGTATAAAGCCCTTGTTTAAATAAGTATGCCACAAAACTATGTCTATTTTTAAAAAGTCTTAAAAACTCATAAAAACCCGGTTAATATACTTAGTCTCCATACATCTCAGAGATGTACACACGCATTGTGTGCATGTAAACAAATAAATATATGTCCACTTCACTGAGAAAACACAAACAGAATCAAGACGAAGAAGTAAATTCAAAACCTAATGCTACCATATGTGAATGAATTCCAATATTTTTGAAATTTATGATTTTACTAATTTCTGGTTAAGTTAGCCACAATGTAGCATTGATGAAAATTCTGACTTTAAGAAGGTAAACACTGTCTGTGCATAACAGTAATCTAATATACACATTTACAGAACAGGATACACAACAAAGAATCCACATCTGCATAACTGACAGAAGTCATCTATGTATTTTTCCCCTTGTTCTTAACTTCTCTGAACAGAATGGACAAATATTGGCATTTGATTTTTTTTACAACCACTTTCAAATTCTCCATAGCTAATTTCAGATAACTGACAGCCATCTCACTCTTCTTATTTATCATATGTACCTCATTTTTTGCATGACTTTTTCCAGGTTCTCTATTACACTGAAAAGTCCACCAACAAAGTTTATTTCACCACAGAACCAAGCCTTTAATAATTCTTCTGAAAGCTCAGGAAACATTTTCTACTTCAGCGATATAATAGAACTGTCTGTGGTCAGCAAGAAATGAACAGAATATTGCCAAAGTGATATCACTAGAAAACAATACAATTTTTCCTCTCCTGCCTGCGATCCCTTTTATACAGAGAAGGATGATACTAGTCTTCTAATTTTGTTTCACAACAGAAACTCCCACTTTAATGAGAATTCAGTGAAAGCCCACACTCCTTTTAGGAGTTGTGATCTCCTGCCTGCATGACCTACATAGTTTTTTGTTCTAGGTGTATAATTTTACACATTATATTATTCAAATTAGAACAACCCTAGTTGTTAACTTCTCTCCTACCTTCAAAAGCTGCTTGCCAATTGTTGGACTCATTTTTTCATCCACCATAAGAATTACTATTCCTCTGTCATCCATACCTCGGCGTCCTGCACGGCCCGACATTTGAATGTATTCACCTGAGGATATCTAGGATAAAACAAGAAAAAGAAAAAAATTAACCAACATTAGAAAAATAGCAAGAACATAAAAAGTGCTATTTATGATTACATGGTAAATGACCATGATGCATAAAAATTAGCAGAGTTATCTAAGGCATGAACTTTTCCCAGACTGAATTCATTACTCATAATTGATCACTAAACTACTGAGATATAAATCCATGACTAAGAATAATGTGTCAGCAGTGTAAGTTAACCAATGCCCTCATAGCTACAGTGATTCTATAACATGGTGCACAAAAAATATTTTACCAGTGTCTTCTGCAATAGAAAGTTGCTGCATGTGGTGGAAATTATTAAAATATAATACGTCTTCAACATACGGATAATGCATCTTCACCATCTTCAAATAATGTATCATTTAATTCAAATTATTGAAATGTAACATACTTGAATACTGATACCTAGCAAGAGCAGTATTTCTATGCCTACTAACCATGAAATTTAAGAGGTTATAAAGACCTGGGACATGGACTAGAGGCAACCATAACTGGTTCTCTATGTTTTGATAAGTTATAAACCAATATTTTTGTCATCTGTGGAACTTGAAATCCCAACAACTTCCTGAGTTTCATTTTAAGGAGTTCCACATATCTGATACCTCCAAGGTAGATAATTCTTGCATGTATCTTAAGGACATGCAAGCAGACTGAACAAATTGTGAAAATGAATAGCCTAAAATTAGACTGAAGAGATGTTTACTTTGTAATGCATACCTCGTCATCTGTCCTGTTTACCTCAACTTTCCGATTTCTGAAAGATGAACCACAACACTTTTTATAAAGCTTTGATGTGATGACTTGTACACCCTTATGATTATTTTCACGTAAATCATGTACCTGGTTTTAACATTTAAAACTTTTAAATTATTTGTTTTCCAGCTGTTCAAGAACCTGTCTCTCCCTCTGCACATTTCTATCTTTCTGTGGGCTACCCAAAATACTGTGTTCTAACAGAACAATCAATACTGTCCTGAGTCAAATTATCTCTCTTCTTGGGTCTGTCAAAACCTAAATTTAATTATTATTATGGTTAAGTGAGAAACTAATAGTCTGGTTTAAGGAAGTTCTTGGCTTAAGTAGTTTTCATCATCTAGCATTAGGATGCAGGGGTAATAGCATAATGCTGTGCGATTTGGTACACTATTTGTTTTAGCATTACTTACTTAGTATGAGTAGCTAGATTTGCTGAAGCCATAGGCTGCAACTTTTCACCTAGGTATGCTTTCAGTTAGGGCAGAATTAATTTTATTTTTAGTAGCTGGTACAGCATGCTGTGTTTCGATTTTTTATTGTGAGAATAAGGTGGATAACACACTGCTGGATTGATTATTGTGCTGTGGAAGGTAAGAAAGCTGAGCTACATGAGCATGCAGGCTAGACCCAAATGGGACATGAACAGTGCCTGGTGGTAAGAGAATCAGACTGTGAGGACAGTATAACACAGGAATGTATATAAAATTATGGAGGCTGTCAATTTGTCTTAAAAGGCTTCAAGGACTTTGCATAACCACCTAAAAGTTCATGATAAAGCAGAACTTAAAGCTGCATAATGGTGACCTTTTTTCTGACTGGAGGAGTAAGAAAACTTGGAAAGCTCCAAACCCAGCTCAACCCTGAAAAAGGAGACATAATAACCACTATCCTAAACCATAGCCCCAGAAACAGGAGAGAGAAGAACCTGCCAACAGACAAGAAAAGGACTCAATAAGAAATAAGATCCCAAACCCAAACACCACCACTGCACTGAAAGGCGTCTCAAAGATACCAGAAGAGCTCATGTGGGGAGGGTGCACAGATTGTAAGGGTATAATGGCCCAGGGATTTCTTGGGGTCTCTCTCTTGAGGCATCCAGGTCAAGCTGTTTAAATATTTCATCTATGGTGTACAAAAACTATGCTTGTATTTCAAAAGCCTGGTTTAGTACAGAGAAGGGGAGGCTGCAGACTAAATTTCCTTATAAATTGCTAAGTCATGCTTATCCTAAGTTCATGATTTTCCATTTCCCCACACTCTGACAAAGAAACATGGACTAGAAGATAAAGAGGGTACAAATGTCAGCAGCAGCTGCAACTTGACATGGTAAGAATAATTAACAGCCTGGAGACAGAAAAATGATCCAATAAGGTTTTAGAAGATCCCAGACCAGAAATCACCAACGGACCAAAAGGCATGTGAAAGGCACATGATGAGTGCATGAGGGGCAGGTGAACAGTCTACAAGGGTATAGCTGCCCAGGGTTTTCTTTGTTGGGGGTCCCCCTCTGGAGACACCCAGCTTGAGTTGTTTGCTGGCTGTAACATTTGAAAAACTTTTTTTTTTTTTTCAATTTCTATGCCTGAGACTCTGCCACAGGAAACCTAAGGTTCGAACTGTGGTGATAAAACTAGACGCCTGGACGGCGCACATTATTTTAACAATTACGGTATGATACTGAGCCCACTTATTCTCCACATTCTTCTGACACACAAGAAAATACTTGGGTCTCAAAGTTTTGGAGAAGTTGTGCAGAAGTTTTAGTCTAATCCAATGTCTGCTGCTGACTTGTGTTTGATGCCCTTTTGCTGTATCTGTTAAAATAAATAATCTCATGCATAATCTGACAAATTTTGTCTTCAGGAATTTGTACAGTAATTATAAAGGGATTAGTGAACAATTAAAGCTTTTTGAAACAAAAAAAAAATTTCTACTACATTGAAGTAGATATGTCAAAAGTAAACTTAATCCTAATAGAGGATAATTTAAATAACGCAATTCAGTCATTCTACAGAACCTGTTTTTCACTCACCCAACGGAAATCTTTTCCATCAAATTTGTTGGCACTCGTAAATAGCACAGTCCTGGCTGGCATATTAATTCCCATAGCAAAAGTCTCTGTTGCAAATAAGGCCTAAATAAACAGACTAAAGTTAAGCAAGCGAAAACAAAGGGCGTAAGCAAATGTGCAAATAGTCAAAGACTGCTACACAAAACCTCACCAGATTTTAGTACTTATGTACAGTCAACATAGGAACTTAGGCACATTCAATATTTACAAACTGGACCAAAGCCATTCTTTTCCCCTTCCCTTATTTCCTCTAGGAAAACACGAAAACTAGTTAGATGTGACCATGTGAAAGGCTCCAAAAGAAAACACAAAGGGATGTAAATTATATTAATGAAAAATAATGGATAATGTCCACAGTCAAATTTTGCAAGAAGAAAACAGCAGCTAGCTACCCAAAAAAACCCCTCAACTTTCACCTAAGTTTAGATTTTCCTGAACATATGCCCCTTAGGGCAATCAACAAACAGCTTGGTAAATGTCTACAGTAATTTACAGGAGCAAAATATATAATACACCAGCTGAAGAAAATGTTAAAGTTAGACCTTTTAAGTTTAAATACTTTAGAATAAAATCTGGAGCACTTAAAACTAGAGTTGTAATCGCGCACTAACATGAGACAACTACGGTGAACTATTAAAGACTACAAACTTTTCCTTAAAGAGAAAAAAAAAAATCAGCTTCAGTATTTTTTTTCCAGATAAAGATGGAGGCATTTATGCAAATATTTGCATTTCTCAAGGGAAGGGAGGTGCAACCAGTTACACCAAGTAATCTCTGCCACTGGAACAGCTGCAGGTTTCTAGAGGTGCTGCGTGCATTTGTAGAACCCAGGATGTAGATACACAGAACAAAGCCCTTCCCTTCATACGTGTGTAGCTCTTTTAAAAATTGCCTACTTACTAATCCACACAAGCTTTCAGCAAGTATTAAGCCTTATGCTTCCTGCATAGAAGCACATTCAAGACCCAAAGTATTTTTCAGTTTGGCATGTGGAACAAGTCCTTCATCTTTTTCAGTCAAGGAACAGATCTTCACTATAACACGAGCATACATTCTGAGCTAAGACATACTTCCCATTTTCTCAGGATTACGAACTGTGTATTTACAGAAGAGAAAAACATAAATATGGACATTAAATATAATACCTTGATTAGGCCCTCAGAGAAAAGAATTTCTATGGTTTCTTTTAAGATAGGAAGCAGACCGCCATGATGGATACCAATTCCTCGCTTCAGAAGAGGAAGTACATGCTCAACCTGGGAAGAAACATATAGAGAACAATAATCAAATTTTAATTCATTACTAAAAAATAAAACGTATGTGGAACATCTCAAGAATGCTCTTAGTGTTCATGTAATTCACTGTCTTCTGACCTTAAATACAATAAACACCCCTTCAATACTATTTTCCAGTTAGAATTAGGAATTATATGAAGGGTAAAGCCAGAGAACAATCTTTTTAGTAACAGAATAGTCTTAAATTGGGCTAGGCCAACTGTGAAGCTACACCCTAATTTACACACGCAATTAGTATTTAAATTTGCCTCTGTAAGAAAAATTGACCCATTTAAAATAATTTTTTGAAATAGTGATCCTGGTATGCATTAGATAATTTGTTTCAATTTTAGTTGCAGTTATCAGCACCTATGAGAGCCATAAAAGGAAATTTAGGCTGTAAATGACTGAATTAACCTCTTAAATTCTAAAAACACTATACTTCAAACAAATACCTACATAATCTTAGCTTTTTCTCTGTCTTTTTTCTTTGAACACAAAGATTCTCATTAACAATCTATTAATACTTGGTTACCACCCCAAAACTAATTCTGAGAATATGCTTTTGAGATATCATTGTCTACAGAGACCAAACCAGATTACCTGGAGATAGTTCCACTGTTATACGCCTACCAAAAGAAACCAGCACATAACACCTTACATATCAGATTCCCATTTTCCATTTTTCTCAAGTTCACGAACAAAACAGGTACACTGAATCCTAAGCAAGTAGGCATGGCCAAAAATTAAATGGTTGTTTTTTTCAAGCAGAAACTGCCATGCTCACAATAAAGACCACGACATTAAGAAATTATGGACATAAATAAAGATGGGGGTAAAAAGAAATTATAGTTTTAGTACTTGTTACAAAAGTACTGACACCTGTAATATTCTGTCCATTTAGAAACTTGTATTTTTCCCCTGTAAAGACAGCCACTGCTTAAACATTATACAATAAATTAGAATGCAGATGCATCAGTTAAACTTTTGGAGAGGATCAGCAGTCAATACATGGTAAAGTGCACACTGCACTCTTGTTTGAACTGTCTACAGTTTTAACCCAGATACATCTCTTCATAAGAGGAGCAACACAAGAGATACTAAAACCCAGGGAAATGAATGAGAATATCTAGTTTATGGTTTCTGTACCCACTACAAAAGCCCCAAAGCCCCAAAAGTTGCAGAAAACAGGAGAGAAGCAGCTATCCTATTCAATATCCCCTCACCTGAGGAAGCTTTTTGTCTTCATCTGACAGACAATCAATTGCATTACTGAACACTTCTTCAACCATCTTTTTTTCTTCATCTAAGAAGGCAAATTGTAAGTTATTACAAAATCTAGAAGACTAATACCATATGTAAATAAAGCATTACCACATTCTAATATTTACAATAAAAATAGCATGGAAGACTATCAAGGTCTACACAAAACCACCCACATCAGGTCAGACATTCAAGACTTGAATGGGAGCCTGAAGGAGTCTTAACAGTAACCAGAAGTAGATGCTGAGGGAAAAGGAAAACAGAACAAAACATCAGCTGTTTCCAAGCTTGGGTTTTTTTTCAGTTTTATGTACTTTCTGTCTATTTTGTAAACCTCCCTGTTTCTCTTCTACCTACTAGTCCCTGTCTGCATGGACATAGAGGCGCCTCCTCTTCCTTGTCAATTCTCAAAGTTTACACCCTTTCTACTTAAGTAGTACAAACACCAATAATATATATTCAGAGGCATGACTGAAGAAAACATACAAAAACATTATCTCTGCATATGCACTTGTGCATATCTTCACATTCTCTGACAGAAACCACTGCATTATTTTGCAACACTGGACCACAACGTGCAAAGTCAGCAAACAAGAACACTGAACAATTCACAAACATGACATGTTGATTTGCAACAAATTCCTTATTTTTGTTACAACTCTCAACATTTTCGAGAAACAGTGAACTTAATCTTATTTTCCAAGCTTGGTCTTAATCCAAAATGAAAAAAAAATCTTCTTTGTTTACTTTTTTGGGGTGTTTTTTGAGGAGAAGGGGCAGAAAGGAAAGAAAGAAAAATGGATTGAATAGTTGAGAAAGAGCAGTCTAGTAGTTTGTTATACAGTTGCTTTGGCTTTGAGAGAATACTCATTTTTCTAATGGACATAATATTAAAACTTTGGGAAATACATTTGTTATGATCAATATTTTCACATTATAGACAGAACTTTCTAGTGTTTTCATGTGCTATTATTACAGAGAACAGAACTTTGGAGAAAGAAGTAAAGTTTAAAATAGAGGAACAATTCAACACTATAATGACTAAGCACTTTCTGCACACCAACAGTTTCCTACTAAAAATAGCCTGATGTACCAGGATAGTACATTAAAAAGTAATTGCCCTGGTTTCAGCTGAGACAGAGTTAACTTTCTTCATAGTAGCTAATACAAAGCGATGTTTTGGATTTGTGCTGCAAAGAAGGCTGATAACATACTGATGTTTATAGTTGCTGCCAGGACAGTCAAGGACTTTTCAGCTTCTCTGCTGTGCCAGTGTCTGCAGGTGCAGAAGCTGGGAGGGAGCACAGCCCCCATCACTAGCCTAGGATTTGACCTTAGGTTTAGGATTGAGACCCAAATTGCCCCCAACAGTCTATTCCATATCATGGACATCATGCCCAGTATATAGATGAGGATCTGTCCAGAAGTACTCTCTCTTGCTCTAGGTTGTCTCCCTCTGGGTCACCCCTCTCTCAGGGCCATCTTGGACACTCAGACTCCTATCTCTACTTCAGGATTGTTAGTTGGGAACAGACTAAGCCTTGGCCATCCAGTGATGAGCAGGATCACTGTGCATCACTCATTTGTATATCT
>NW_010119318.1:0-625 GCF_000699245.1 Pterocles gutturalis | reverse complement strand
GGGTCCCGACCCAAGCGGGAATTTGGGGCAAGATCCGGGACAAATGGCCCCTTTTGGGCAAAAATTTTTTTTTTCTTTTTTTTTTTGGAAAAATGGCCCTTTTCCAAGGAAAATTGCTTTTTTTTGGGATAAAACAGCCCCTTTGTTGCGGGAAAGCAGCCTCTTTTGGGGGAAAACAGCCCTTTTTTGGGAAAAATGGCTTTTTTGGGGGGGAAAAAGGTCCCTTTGGGGAAGCAAATCGTTCCCCGTTTCGGAAAACCAGTCCCTTCTGCCAACGAAATTGTTCCTTTCTGGGATAAAAACGGCTCCTTTCCTGGGAAAACCAGGCTCTTTTGGGGGAAAACAGCCTCTTTTTGGGAAAAACGGCCCCGTTTTGGAGGAAAATTGGGTTTTTTTGGGAGAAAAATGGCTCTTTTTTGGGGGAAAGCAGCCCTTTTGGGGGAAAATTGCCCCATTTTGGAGAAAAATCGCAGGAAAACCAGCATCTTTTGGAGGGCAAATGGTCCCTTTTTTGGGGTGAAAATGGCCCTTTTTAGGAAAAACAGCCCCTTTTTGGGGGAAAATGGCTCATTTTGGGGGAAAATGGCTGTTTTTTGGGGGAAAATGGCTCATTTTTTGGGGGGGA
>NW_010119317.1:0-525 GCF_000699245.1 Pterocles gutturalis | reverse complement strand
GAGTTCTCTGACCTTAAACAGCTTGGGCAAGAAAGAGTGCAGCGTGTCTCCTGAGCACAAAAACCTCAGCCCTATAACAGGCACTAAGACATGCGGAAAGTATTTCTGATCTGCAGAATGAAGTTCCTTGCAGAGACTTCTTGCCAACAATGCCAGATTCAGCTTTACAAACCTACCTACTGGCCATGAGCTCAGGCCACAGAAACATTGCCTTGATCAGAAAGTGTGTTCCTCCCCATGGACAGAAAAGGACAGGGAGAGAGAGTGAAAGAGAGAAAACAGGAAAGGAGAGGGAAAGAAATAGAAAAAGAGCAAAAAGTGAGAAAGGGAAGGAAGGAAGGAAGGAAGGAAGGAAGGAAGGAAGGAAGGAATCAAATCATCTAGACATTGGTACCTGACCCTGGACTTCAACTCTGCTTCTTTTGATCATCTGTGAGAGCATTTGCTAGTTCCAAATCAGCCCTCTTCAAGTAGTTGGGTCATGGTGCAGGTAGCTGCTGTTGCTAGGTGCAGAATCACGGCTTC
>NW_010119316.1:19875-29429 GCF_000699245.1 Pterocles gutturalis | reverse complement strand
TGCCCAGCAGCTTTAATGGTTTTATGTCGGAGAGCCAAACAATGTGCGCTCCGGCTTTCCAGGAGGTCGTGCCATTTTTCCAAGGTTTTCCAGGTTTTTCCATCTGGGAGGTTGTGTGTGCTGTTTGCAGCCATGCGCTGCCTCGGTGGCATCGATGACCCTGGAGAAAAGCACAAGCGTGTCCTCCTCATCCCGCTGCTGCTGGCAGGTCCCCGCCATGGTTGTTCCATGGGCAGGCTGGCAGCAGTACCATTGTGTACTCAGAAGAGGAGAAATAAAGAAACATATTTTTTTTTTTCTCCTAAACACGTGCTTGCAGTTGAAAAACCCCCAGAAGCCTAACGCACAGCTTGCGTATTGGTTTCGCTCCCGCCTTCCCATTTTGGACAAGGCGGGCACGCTGCGGTGCTACGGGAATGTGCGTAGCCCCTGTGCGAGGCCTTGGGGCAGCTCCTGCTCCACTGCATCAAAATGTTGCCAGAAGTGGTGCTAGACCCCAAAAAACCTTATTGCCTCATCTTCAATGCCAGTTTACCAAAACTGAAAACTAAGACATATTTAATCCTCCCAATTTCCACTCTTAGTCCTTTTGTTCTGATCTTTTTTGCCTAGCAGTTTTATTTCCATTATATTCTTTAGCTGAAAATATAGACCATAGTCAACATAAGCAGGTGGAGGAGGAAAGTATTTTCCTTTCATTTTTTTTAAAAAAAAAATCTGCTTTGTTATTCCTGATGTGTCTCCCAGTAAATTGCTATTTCTTACTAAGTGGAAATCATTCTGTTGGGTCTTGCTGGTCAACCGTTTGTCTTTCCTGTATACTTTCAAGTGGTATTCTTGTGTTTGGGTTCACACACCTCAATAAAAGTATAACTACACAGATTTAGTTTCTGGTGGTGCGTATATTAACAGTTATTCTTAATGCTGCCTTACCAGTGAAAAAGTATTTTCGTTGTTTATAACTCTACCAAATTTAAAAGTGTTTCACTTGACATTTTCACGCCAGCTGTTTCTCAGGGTAAACTTCTGTCAAGGGGCTCCACTTGAAATGATGCGACCTTTCTCAAGATTAAATTGTACTGTTCATACTACAGAAAAATTCCTTGCATGTCTTATTGTAGCTGTGCCTCCTGATTTCCAGGGGCAAGTTGAAGAAGACTCTCCTGTAATCTTAATTAATCTTCAGCCTGTTGGTGCCTGATGAGCACACAGGACAAAACAGCTGGTCTCAGTGAAAGTTACATGGGCTTACTACTGAGGGAAAGGAAACGGAGAGGATGAGTTTCCAGGACTGGAAAGTAGGAAAGCAGGGAATGGATGTGGAGGATATGAAGGGACAGGAAAAGATGGAGGAGCCAGAACCTGGAGAAGGGGATGTGAGGGTGTCTGCAGGGAGGGTGTTTGGGCAGGAGCCAGTGACTGGGTGTAGAGGGATGGGTAGGACCACAGGACAATGTGCCCTGGGCAACATGAGCCTACTAGTGCTGGCTCTCAAGCGGTCATGAAGCACATAAGCATAGCGTGTCACATGGAGAAATCAGTGGTCTCCTACTACTGTAATCTCCTCTGATAGCTGGCTCACGGCCTCACCAGTACACAGACTGGGAGTCATGCACTGGAAAAAAAAAAATTTAAAGAAAACTTAAGGAATCTATGTGGAAAACATTAAAGTTCCAAAGACAAAAATCTTCCCTATAGTAATGTATGTAGTAGGTGATAAGAGTAATTTTTAAAATTACCTTTGCGGAGTGTTTTTTCTGCAAGACTCCTGCCTCATTCAATACAAGGGATGTGTTTAATTAATGTATAGTTCTTCAATGTTTCTGTTCATTTTTATCATGTAAAGTGGAATCTTTCATGTCATATTCACTGTACATTCTTCAAACCCAGCCTTGAAGGCAGGTTAATTAATTTCCATGATGGCTTTCCTGTGGTACTCTCATAACTCCTTCAAGCATTAATAAATTTAACTTTATAACAGCCTTCTAAGTTGAAGTAGTACTATTATCATATTTTACACGTGGCAAAGAAATAAGAGAAGGTAATGGATCTGGAGTTGTCTGTAGGTGTTTGTTAATTCTTTTATGTTGTAGAGGTTGGCAGGTTGTTTTAAAGCAGGGAATAGTGGATTTGATACAATGTGCACCTACCGGCACCTAAGAAACAAGACCATAACCATTCTTGCTCAGGTTTGACTTTGAATACTTTATGGATCTTTAAGCACCAGACATAGTGGGTTGCTTACAATCTGCAAAGCTTTGGGATGCACTTACACCCAGGAGTCAGGAGCTAGTTTCAGATGTATCTGTGTATCCTTCTTTATGACAGTAGAAGAACACTGGGGAATTTTTTTTATCTTCAACTTTTAAAAACGAAGTTCTGAACTGTTTAATTTTGCCCATACTTCACAGAACAAGATAATTTTCTTGACCATAGCAGCTAATGGGGCTTTTCCAGCTGTGGTGGGACTACAGCCAGTGACTGTATGCTCAGAGTTGGAGATGTCACCATGTCTCTCTCTGACTCTCCACCCCCCACCTTGCTTTACTGTCCCTTCACATCACACTAAAGGAAACCATCCTAGAGGCAGCACATCACCAGGCCCAATGTGAGGCTCCACTTTTGAGTGATAAGGGAAGGAATATGTAACCTGACAGCCCTACAGCCTTGGGGAGCTGAGGGACGGGACCAGGAAGTTTCTCCTCACCCCCAGCAGCAGGAGTGCAAATTAGTGCAGCGCTGCCCGTGAAGGCAGGGACACAGGCAGGGAGATGGGCATGGAGAAGCTGTGGGTGCACTGGGCTGCAGCCAGCCTCATACTATCAGCTCTCTAGCACCAATTATAAGGCAATGGAGGAATTGTCCCTAGTGCAAATTCATCTCTTTGAGCCACTTTGTTTTGAGCACTCTGGTTGGGAAGGTGTTTCATTGCAGACACTTTGGGTATTCTGCTTTCTTCATCTGATGCCCAGTTTGTTCTTCTGTGAATGAAACTCTGGTAATACTTATTTCAGATTGTTGTATTTTAAAGCTTTTTTCTTTCTTTTATGATATGTTGTGTGCTCTTAAAAATAAGAAGACTTTGGGTTTCTTTTGTGGAAAACATATTTCCCCTCCTATCGTACATTTTCAGCAGGTGCGATATTGGAAAAGGTCTGTCCAAATATTCATACCTGAGCTACAGTAGGTGTCGGTCAACCTAAGGATGGGAAAATCTCAGAGACAGATTTGCAGAGAGGTGAAGGTAAAGTCTTAAAGTCTGTTCAGGATGCAGGCAGAAATAAGCTGGACGGACTGCTAATTTTGCCACCTTAACAGACATTAAAATATTTTTTTTTTCAAAAGTATAAACTAATTCTGAAAAACTTGGCTTGTTTTTTCAGTGTTTTTTGTATCTTGTGGTTGTATCTGAGCAACCAAAGTGATATATCCCTAGGAGTGCTTCCAAGGGAAAACAGAACAGCAAGCCCTGAGCAAACTGGGCAAATCTACAAGGTAACAAATCTACCATCGTCCACAGTTTCTCCTCTATTTTGTTATTTTGAATCAATAGCCGACAAGTTGAGAACCCAGAGAAGTGCGTCAGGCAAAAGGGGTGCCCAAGGTATTTCAGTTAGAATGACTGGCCCAGCATCACGCAAATGCTGCCTGTCAAAGATGGGAAATCCAGTTCTCCCAGACAGTATTTGTCTGCCTTAACTTCAAAATCATCCTTCCTTTTCTGAAACTGCTGGATGTCCAGTGGCTCATAACTGCTGAATGAAATTGAGTGCTTGCACCAAAATATTTTTAGAGATCATACAAATTCATCTGAAGACAAGTACTCCTCTTCATCAGATAAGTTTGTGTCCTCCAAGGAAAGCAGAACATGACTCAGAAGTTAGGAAGAGTTGTAACACATCAGAAACTGAAGAAAGGTGGTGGGTATAACTCATTATAGTTACACCTGAATGTTGAAATATTAACTTACCACTTTTTTTTTAAAATCAAAAGTCATGGTTATATTTCTAAAGGTCTTCTACCTTTTAGACATGAATGTTTTTATAAAATATAGCTGAATTTGCTGTGGTGAAATGGCTTTGATGTCTGTTTGTCTGTCAGCGTCTAAGAAGCCATGCACAGAATATCCACAGGAATTAAACTGTCTTTCTAAGTTCCCTTGATGGAGGAGCAGGACCAGTGCGCAGCTCAGTCTGGTAAAGGTTGAACTACATCTGTTTGCTTCATTTTTGTGTACTTACACAGCTAAGAAGTGTCACTGAGTGAATAATATTGGCCTAACGTTAAAATAATTTTTAGGATGAATCATCATGGATTGCTTTTGGATTTGTCATTTGGCATGCAAAAAGTATATTAGTTCTCCTCCATGTGAAAATATATATAAAAAAGCCCCTACATTGTTAAAACACACATCTTCTACCCCATTATCCTATGCCATATATGATTTTTTATCCTCCTAGAATGCCTTGAACTAGGGGCATATTCTCACTTGCCTTGTACATTTATATTACTTTTTGAAGTTCAACTGGAGCTATTTGACTTGGAACAGGCTGACACTAATGGGATCAATCTTCACAAAAATAAGTGAAAACAGGAAGAGAGGAACTCTCTCATCACCTTGTCCTTCGTTAGTTACTGGCGGCACATGCATTTTAAGTCGTGTACAAACATAGCCCTGCCTACGCGCCCTGCTTTACTGAGCACAGTAATGGGATAAACAGTAGTGGAATGCAGCGCAAACCTATTTCACACCTGATTTAAATTGCATATTTTTTCATCAGCGTTTCATTGAGGAGGTGATGTATATTATTTCTCCAGTTCTCCTGTAAATAGGGCCTTTCTTATTTACCACCAAATACCTGCTCTTGTCCTCCAGGTTCCAAATCTTGTGAGCCATGCGTATTAAGAGCTGTGCTGTTAAATCACAGATTTGTTGCCAGGTATTATTGGGGGATATGAACGAGTTAGATTTTGATGAGTTTCGGATTGCTTTTAATTCTGGGGTTAAACTAAAGGTTCTTTACTGCAGTATTAGGCAAAGAAAAGGCAAAAGCTCTGTTAGCTTTTCATGCTTTAACAGGATGTGACACAGTCTTAGCATTTGCTGGGAGAGGCAGGAGAAGATAAGTCTTGCTTAGGAAGGAAAGAATGTCTGCCCTGGAGCCATTGAGACGTTTCTCCATTTCTCTTCACCACCTGCTGAAGTGATTGATCTTTGCCTGAAGGATTTGCCATTATTTGTAGTATTTTTGTTTAACTACACCAGCATACTTTGCCAGGAGGAGGAACATTCTTTCCCCAGTGATACATCATCTGTTAATATAGGGGAAGATTTTGTTATATTCATATATGATAGAAGCATGGACAAGAACATATCTACATCAGATTGATAATGAGCTGTTCTCAAGGTTATGGAATATCAAATCCTAAGATATTTCTACTCTGATTGAATGCCTAAAATAGCATTAAACTAATTAAGTTTAGTTATCATTGAATAATAATTATACTGCATCAGATGGCAGACAGTCAGTAGAGAATTTTTTGGTTAAACTAGAATCCTGTGTATAATAAATTAAGTCACCTTGAAGGGAAGGGAAGTCATGACTACCCTGGGGATGCAAAACCTCTGGAGCATATAGACCAGGTAGATCCAAGAAGCCACGCGGTTTTGACACTACATAAATTATGAGCAGTAACACATGTGCACAGAGGATTCTGCCTCACACTCACAGCGAGACCATTTGCATACTCCATGCTCACCCCTTCCCATATGCCTAGTAAGGCCAGTGTCTCAGCCTTTCTGAGCACTATCCATGAGATAACTCTGGGAGAGACATGATAAGTCAAGTGGAGTAGTCAGCATGCTTTAGGTCTGCTTTCATAACTAATTTTTTAAATTATTTTTTTAATCATAAACATTCATTCATAAATTTTTACCTTTTAGGAATCTATGACAGACCCAGATACAACTTAAAAATTCTTAATACCTGCCCAGCACAGAAAAACAGAAGTTGAATTCTAATTGCTGTTATTGAAAGAGAGAGAAAGAACATTGTAAAATATGAGGATTTTATTTACTTTCATAATCAATTTTCATTCTTCCTTAACTTCCACAGACTGTGACATTTATTCGTGCATGTGACCTGGCATACTCAAGCATAGAGAATGTGATGGTGGTCACGGTGATTCTGTGGTTGCTTCAAAGCAAGATAAATCAGGCTATGCCTGTAGATGCTTACAGTCTAAAGGTCTCCTGGTTATTAAAATGAGACCAATAATTTTGAAGCAAGCAGTGCTTGAAAGATGGTAGAACTGAGCCTCAAATCAATGGGTATAAAATATTATACTGAACATTTTAACACAAAAGGAGAGGGTCTATTGGCAAAACTTGTTCATCAAGAATTAAATGGATCCTCAGGCTGAGCTCCACTGACTTCAACACAGCTACAAAAAATTACACAATTTGCCTCGGAACAGAAAAAATAAATTATTTCAGTTTATAATGTATAAACTTTCAACAAAGAAATCTTAAATATATATGCTAAAAAGATAAAATAGCAACTTTACAGAAGTCTCACAGAGTTGTATTAGATAGTTGTCATACATTTCAAAACTCGAGTAAATATCAGATATTAATCAAACATTAACTTACCTGAATTTCACAGGTTAAAGATCACTCCCGTGTACAATTAAGGATCAGTTTTCTGCCTCCCTGCCAATCCAGCAATTTATGGAACATGCTGCTTCCTCTAGATTTTAATTTTATGGGTGTTATAACTAAGCAAACATAGTGAATGCATTTTGTAAATGTTTACAAACCTTTGTAGCTAACCTAAGAGAGACCAAAATATAAAATAACAAGATCTGGTAATTGCTAGTAAGTTAATAAAAATAAGCATGACAAATTCTGTGGAAAATAAGGTACCAAATGTGTAGTGCTGTTTTTGCAGTCATTTAGTGTACTTTCTGACTTCTAGTTCTTTGACAATTTAGTCTTGCCCTTCCCTCCTTGAAAATCAGGTCTAATCACATCTAGTATGTATCTTGTAATTTCCTTTTTAAAAAAAATTTCTCTCGCATATAAAATGTTCAAAGTTTGTTTTTAAATTAATTTGTGATCATTATGAGACAAGTTATTTTTACTCTGTCTTTAAGCTCAATTTGAAGATATAACTTGATGCAACTAACCCAACTAGCGTGAAAAAACAGAGATGGCTAAAACCAGTGTTTCTATTCAGTGAGAATTCTGCCATTTCAGAATTACTTTTCATTTCAAATCAGTTAAAAGTAATGGAAATTACTTACTTGTAGTTAAAAAACATTTAAGGATTCTGCATATTTCTTTCTAGCCATATGACCGAAAGTTTTCATAGCGCTCTTGCATACCTTGTTACTGCAGTGTAGCGATCTGTTAGCACATCTAGGAACAGGGAGGTCTTCCAATCTGGGGACTTAGACTTTTCCACATTTATAGAGATACTAAGGTTGCTTCCTTTCTTTTCCAAATTACATGACAGAGAGCTACGTTCCTGTCTAAATCCATCCACCAGGCTCTCTTGGATACTGCATGCTCAGAAAGACCATCTCCTATGTGGTTTAGATTAGCCAAACTAAATAAAATTATTCTCATGTCTTAAGTAAACCACTACCACTTGACAGACACACACAAAAAAGCAGTGCTAGGTACTTACTGTCAAAACCAGGAAGGCCAAAGCCCGGCTGGAGCCACAAGTGGAGGGGGGACACTGATGGGAACAAGGCAGATTCTGTGAGAATGCTAATTGGAAAAGCAAGTTCAAGGAAATTGGCCTTCTGCTGTTGGAGGCCTCTGGTGACAACAGGTGTCAATGAAACAGCTGATGAACTCAGTGCCTTTTTTCTCCCTCTGTCTTCACAGCCAGTGCCAACTCCAAGACCCCTGCCTGTACAGGCACAGTCAGGGAAGGAATGGGGCAGACAGCAACGGAGGAGCAACAGATTAGAGAAACTGGATGCATTCAGATCCGTTGGGCTGGATCGGAACCACCCCAAGCTACTGGAAGACCTGGTGTGCCTGAGCGTGAGGCCACTATCAAGCATAATCTTTAAGAAAGGCAAAAAGGAGGACTTGGGGAAACTGTACGCCAGTCAGCTTCCCCTAAGTCCATGGAAAGATCAGGGAGCACATAATCAGCAGCATTCAGCTCAGGAAGGCAAACCATTTCTGGCCTGCCTGATTGCCTGCTATGATAAAATGACAGGCTCTGTGGGCAAGGGCAGAGTGGTGGCTGGAATAGACCTTGACTTGAATATGGCTTTTGACACCACCTTCCCCAGCCTTCCCCTCTGGAAACAGCAGAAGCATAGACTGGACAAACAGACTGTTCAGATGAATTGAAAACTGACTGTAAGGGTAGCAGTCCAGAACTCAATGGTATTTAGTTGGTAATCAGAAAGCACCCTGGGGTCAATACTGGCACCCATATCAAATGCCCTCATTAACAACCTGGCTGCAATGCACAGCTCATTCTGAGCAGATCTGCAGATGACACTAAGTTAGGGGAAGCAGCTGCTGTTTCAACCCAGAACGACCCTGGCAAACTTAAGGATTGGACAGAGACCTCATGAGCCTTACAAGAAGTATGAAGTTCTGCAGCTGGGACAGCTGGAATAACCCCATGTATGGGGACAGGCTGGGAAGTGGCTGGGTCATAGTCCTGTGGGTTACAGCACACCCTGGGTTGAATGTGAACCTGCAGCATGCTCTTCTGAAAGAAGGTATGTACTGGGTTACATTAGAAGTGTGGCCAGCACATCAAGGGAAATTTGCTGCGAAGTCATACCTGAAATATACTGTTCAGCTTTGGATACCTTTGGTCAAGAGAGACATGGTGAAGTTGGAGAGAGTTCAGCGGAGGGATAAGAAGAAAGCTATTGAAGATAGTCTGAAGGAGTTGGACTGACTTAGTCTGGTAAAAAGGAAGCTAAGTGGCATAACATCAGCCTACAGCTGTTTGAAGGATTATTACAAACATGACAGAGGCAAGCTCTTCTTGCTGCTGCCAGCTGGTCTAACAGAGCAATTGCCAGACAAGAGGTTCAGACTGGGCATCAGAAAATAAAATCAACAAGAAGGTAGCTGGGCACTAGAATGGGATGTCCAGAGACACGGAGGAATCTCTGTCACTGGGGCTTTTCAAGATTCAGGCAAAGCCAAGAGTGACATAATCTAGTGCTGAGGTGGTCCGACTAAAAGACAGCCTTCAGAGGTGCCTTCAGAGGTGCCTTCCAACCAACATTTTTATGATCTTGCAGCAGGTCTCAGGTCTTCACAACATCTTATTATCAAAGCCCTATTATTAAAATAATCTATTTATTAACTTGTTTGGTTTCATGAGTGGTGGTAGAAGATTGTCACCTAGCCTGTTTGAAGAGAGAAGATTCTACAGATGGGAAATACCTTGGTGAGTTGTATAACTGAGACAACACCTCTCATCAACCCACTTTATGGAGCTAGAAACATAGCAAGATACTTCAGCTAAGGAAAGGCATTCAAGTCACACTTCTGCTCCACC
>NW_010119316.1:0-19844 GCF_000699245.1 Pterocles gutturalis | reverse complement strand
CCCTTGTACCCATTCACCTTTCCAACTTAGTTGACTTAGTCCTCTATCACATTAAAATCTGAATCTAGACTCAATTACTCCTTCTGCTGTGTCTGAAATAAAGAGGACCTAAATTCATGATCACCCTTTCTCTGGCCATCTATTATCAAAGCATTATCCAACTTCTTTGCTCCATGGGAAATGCTTTGGTATAATATAAACAGATCAATTCTGTAACATTTCAGCCCAGTAGCTTCCCACACTGCATGATGCAGAAAAAAAAAAAAAGTGTCTCCTTCTCAGTTGCATTACATTTTTTTCCTCCATCAGGAAATATTGATGATCATCATTTTCCTCTAAGTCTGTGGACTGCCATTGCCTTTATCCATTAGGAATAATCTGTGTGTGAAAGACAGTCACTTCTGAACAAAATAGAAATTTGCCAGGTTTTTCTGTATAGCTTGACATGATGGAGCCAATCAAATTGTGATAGTCCGTTTGATGCTTAAATACCAATAGAAAGATACTTTCAAAATTATAATTCTTTCCTCAGTACAGAGTTACAGAGCATCCTCTGAAGCAGAGGAAATTGAAGCACCTAGACCTATGAACAAATTCTGCTCCTACCTCCTTGACCCTCTGTGCTGGCCACAGACTTCTGTTCTAGCAACAATGGATGGTGCATGAGGGAATGCTTTCAAAAGGGGCTGAATTGGATGGACCTGCATCCTTTGGATCTTAAAAGTGGACTTTTGTGATACTTGCAGGAAGCAAGTTGTTGTGCATATGAGAATGCACATGATTTCTATAATCTTATGCAAATGACAATAAGGTAATTTACAGTCAATATGATTTTTCAAGTGTCACCACCAATAGAGCTTTCTTTACCATATTCAGGGGAACAGTCATCTGTTTGTCTTCTGTTTAGAGATGTGGAATTTTTCTTTTTTTTGTTTTGTTTCCTTACAGAAAAAACCTCAGAGCATGGTATATATCCATATATCTACACATCCAAATTCTTTCTTGTATTGTGTATTTGACCTAGGGTCCAGTATTCTAGGTTTCAATGGAGAAATGGTAGGACATGATGTATCTAAAGGAGAGGAGCAGAGCAGCCATACTTGGAGAAACTAGAACCAGAAAATACTTGATGGGATGCACCTAATGCACCTACAAGTACTGAAAAATCAGATGTTTTGGTTTGTAATGTATAAACCTTCAAAGAAATCTGAAATATGTATACTAAAAAGATAAAATTATGTAACTTTACAGAAGTTTCAGAGAGATATTTAGATAGTTATCGTACATTTCTAAACTTGAGTAAATGTATGATGTTAGTCAAACATTAACTTACCTTAATTTCAAAGGTTAAAGATCACTGTCACATACAGTTAAGGATCAGTTTTCTTCCTCCCTGCAAATCCTGCAATTCATGGAACGTGTTGCTTCCTCTAGATTTGAATTATGTAAGTCATAAAATCATGGAGCTGGCTGATGTAATTGTGAGGCCACCCTCGCTAATCTCTGAAAGGTGATAGTGACCAGGGGAGGTTGCTGGGGACTGGAAAAAAGCAAAATCTGCTGCTTTTTTCAAGAAGGGCAAAAAGGAGGATCCAAGAATCTACAAGACAGGCAGCCTCACCTCAGTCCCTGGGAAAGTGGTGTTGCAAATGATTTCCAATCATATGAAGGGTAAGAATGTGTTGGGGAGTAGTCAGCATTGATTTACAAAGCAGAGATCATGCCTCCCCTGTGATGAGATTATATGAGTGGCTTGGTGGAGAAAGGGAGAGCAGTGGATGCTATTTATGTTGATTTGAGCAAGGTTTTCAACCCTGTTTCCCATAATATCCTCAAAAACAAACTGATGAAATATGGACTAGATAAATGGACAGTGGGATAGACTGAAAACTAACTGAACTGCCAGACTCAAAGGGTTGTGATCAATGGCATGAGGTCAAGGTGGAGGTCAGCCACTAGTGGAGTACCCCAGGAGTTAATACTCCTCAACATCTTAATTAATGACCTGGATGATGGGGCAGAGAGCACCCTCAGCAATTTTGCAGATGACACAAAACTGGGAGGAGTAGGTGATGCATCAGATGGGTGTGCTGTAAAAGGGACCTCGGCAGGCTGGAGAAATGGGTCAACAGAATCCTTATGAAGTTCAAGAGAGGAAAATGCCAAGTCCTGCATCTGGGGGAAAAAAGTGAAGTACCTGACAATGTACTGAAACACTATATCAGGCTTCCTTTTTCTTTTGTGTAGATGGAAGCAACAGAAGTCCTTTTATCTGCCTTTTGCCCTTGTCTCGCACAGATCCAGTACCTGATCCAGTAGTGCAGTAAAAGCTGGTGCTGTTTGAACCATCAGTGACTGTTGCTTCCATTCACATGTCTGTGACTGTTGCTACTTGGACATGGAAGAGGTCTTCAACTTCTGACACTTAGAAGACTAATCTGAAGACCCTTTTGTCTTAAATATCACAGACAGAAAACTGTGGCTTTAGGGGTTGCAGGTACCAAGGCAGTGACAAATCAACAGGGTCTTTGAGTAGATCACAGAATCACAGAATAGCTCAGTTTGGAAGGGACCTTGGAAGATTAGCCAGTGCAACACCCCTACAGTAAGCAGGAACATCTTCAACTAGATCAGGTTGCTCAGAGCTCTGTCCAACCTGACCTTGGATGTTGCCAAGGATGGGGCATCCACCTCCTCTGGGCAACCTGTGCCAGTGTTTCACCACCCTCATAGTAAAAAATTTCTTCCTTCTATCTAGTCTGAATCTACCCTCTTTTAGTTTAAAACCATTACCCCTTGTCCTGTTGCTACAGGCCCTTCCAAAAAGTTTGTCCCCATCCTTTTTATAACCTCCCTTTCTTATAAGCCACTGGAAGGCCACAATAAGTTCTCCCTCAAGCCTTCTCTTCTCCAGGCTCAACAACCCCAACTCCCTCAGCCTGTCCTCATAGAAGAGGTGCTCCAGCCCTGTGATCACTTTTGTGGCCCTCCTCTGGACCCACTCCAATGGGTCCATGTCTTTCCTGTGCTGAGGACTCCAGACCTGGAGGCAGTACTGCAGGTGGGGTCTCATGAGAGCAGAGTAGAGGGGGAGAATCACCTCCCTTGACCTGCTGGTCCTGCTGCTTTTGATGCAGCCCAGTCACTGATCTCCATCTGGACACTGAGCCATTGACCACTACCCTCTAGATCCAACCATTCAGCCAATTCCTAATCTACTGAACAGTCCATCAAATCCAGATAGATACAGGAAGGGAATTTAAAATGGGGCTTGAATAGGCAGGCTCTCAGCAATAACAACAGTGAAATTATTCCAGCAGTTGCACTTGTTTATTTCCTTAGAAGGCACCTCCCTAGAACAAAGACTGCAAGCTAATTAAATAAAAAAAATGAAGAAATTATCCTACTGAATGAACACTCAGACTGATTACAGACTTAAGAAAAATACTTTGTTTCGACATGAACTTAGAAATAAGTCCAGAACCCCATAGTTCAAACAGGTATACCTATAAAGGTCCTTCTGGTATGAGAAGTATGTCCTACCCTCTATACTAGCATTTACTTTTCTCAGCTGGGATCCAGTAGATCTAAATCAGACCTTTGAATCTTAGCTCTAAGTTAACAAACTTAAAATAGTGAAATAATGGATAAAAACCTTTCCATGACCATTCTATGCAGCCAATCCCTTTTGGCAACCATGTAGTTCTGACAGAAAACAAACAAACAAACAAACAAACTTTAATAGATTGAACTTTGGCAACTGAATGTTGAAGGAATCTTGGGAGAATAGCTTTAAGCCTTAACTTGAGTTTAACAAAAGTCCCAGTCCAAGCTCGAGACATAAGCACACATAAAATCTGTCATCTTGTGGAAGATTCTTTATCTGGTTCAGAAATCTGCAGTGACAGTCTGAATCTCACTTATTCTCCCAACTATATTCAATGGCTATTAACAAAAATAGCTTCAAAAACCACACAGTTGAAGAAATTTTCAAAAATAATTCACAGGGAGTCAATAAAACATGAGAATTATTTTCTTTCCCAAAGGTTTTAAGATCTGTATATCTGTGGTTGTGACAGTAACCAATACCATAATCCATGGTGCAATTTTCACTAGAGATACAGGCATATCCAATTGCACTGAAGATAAAAGCTAGTCTAAATTTTTTATGCAATACCTCCCAATCATATTTTTTCACTTCACGCAACTTCTCTGCTGAGACAGGAGAGGAGGACTCACCTTCTCTAACATGGAAGCAAGTCAGGAATGCTCAGATTCTTGGAGTCAAGTTCAAGTCTTGTGTTTCAGATCAAGTGCTCCAATGGCTCAGTAGTGGGCAAAAAAAAACGTACACCAGATGCTCATTTCAGACTGCAGTGAAGAATGCTTACATTGAGACTGCATCCAAAATACTGTGTCCATTTTGGAGCTCCCCAGCATAAGAAAAATGAGTGAGCCTAGTAGATGACTAAAAAGACCACTGGAGGGACTGGAGCACATGATACTGAGGAGGGGCTCAGGGATCTGGGTTTGTTCAGTCTGTAGGAAAGAATGATGAGGGATATCTTAACTGCTGTCTGCAACTACATAACTTAGAGAAGAGAGAGCCAGACTCTTCTTCGCTGCACACTGGGGATGAAGAGGAGGCAATGGACACAACTCAGAACACAGAAGATTCCAATGAGATGCAAGAAAGTTATTTCTTTTTAACCATGGGGGTGATCAAACCCTGGAACAGGCTTCTCAGAGAGTCTGTGGAACTTCCTTCCTTGGAAATACTCAAAAAGTGACAGGACAAAGATACGAGCAACCTGCTCTAACTGGACCTGCTTTGTGCAGGAGGTTGGACTAGCAACATCCAGAGGTCCCTTCCAGTCTATGCAATTCTGTGAGTCTAACAATTAAGGCCATGATTTCCTCAAAGTCTTCAGAGGCTATACCAGCTTACAACAGTCTTCATACCTCCACTACTCTTCGCACCTCCTAGTGCATTTGTCCTTCAGCTGGGCTGCCACTAATGCAAACTGAACAGGGGAAGTGACCCAGCTCAAAAAAAGAAAAAATTCTTTAGTAAAAGTTTTCTTAAGTAACTTGACTGCCCTGAGGTGGTTCAGAATGTGCTGCATCAACTGTTGTATTGGTACAGTATGGCAGAGGTTCAAAATGAGCATAAACCAATGAAGTACCTAAAGATCATTTATCCAAAAACATTGTCTTACCAATGATGAGTATTAGAATTGTTACTATTTCAGAAACTGTCATGTTTTAATAAATGTTAGTTTCCAGTCCTTTTCTGTGCCAATTATATCAATGCAACATTGTCCTGTCAAGACAACCAACAAACCTGAAATATTCCAAGATATTGCAAGAGATGAAGTGCACTTATTTAGAGCCCTACTACTTAAGATTAAGATGGGACTAATGGGGAAGAGCACTAGAGTGTGGTGGAGATGGGGTGGAACAAGAAACAGAACTTTGTCATTAAGAAATCCAGAAGTTAGACTTTTCTGGAAAAAGATACATGGTGGGGATAGAAGATCCATGCCCAGTACATTTTAAATCTACTTACTGTGCCAATAACTTCCCTTAGGCACTCCATCTCTTATCACAAGCAATAGACTGTTACTGGAAGAAAGAATTTAGTCTAATAGATCAGCAAGTGTAGGCTTTAGTAAGTTAAGTGTAAGATACCTTTTTGATTGAATTATGGTTAGTGAGTTATGTACGGTCTTTGAAGTACTTGTCATATGAACAAATTTTTAAAATATTTCTGAAAAATATTAATATATGGCTTGATAAAGCATCTTCTAACTATAATGCCCACATTATTTTGAAACATAGACATTCAGCTGTGGCATAGAGTTAGCAAAGTTTCCTTGATCCTTTGAAGGTTTTGGAATAAGCCAGGAGCACAGTAGGACAGCTTTATTGCTGTATGTCTAATTACACATATATGTGCTCCTGTTGAGGAAAGCATGGTTTTGGGAGAGAGAAAAATGGAATATGCTTAGTTAGCCATTGGAAAGAACATTGAATGTCATCTACTATAACCATGTCCTTAGGAAAAATAGTAGGTGATGTTCCTACCAAGCTCATCCACTTGGTATGTTGAGGTAAAATAAAAAGAATATTATTTTTTACAGGAAGGACATGCATATTAAGCTACTAGGAAGAACACTGTTTTCTCATAACAATATTTCTTACAATAGAGGAAATAGATGCAAAAGTCCCTTGAGAAATCTCAACGACGAGCAGTACAAGAGAACCAGTGTAGTGTGTGGATGGGAAAAAGTGAAGCTGAAGAAATGCACGTGACCACCTGACATTAACTGAGAAATCATGAGTTCAAGGACTTTGTCCCAGAAGAGTCAGGTTTTCATAGGAAGATGAAGAGATATTTACTTATCCTTACTGTGCAATACAAATAAAGAACAAGAATATAAACTAACATTCTCTACAGTCATGTCCAAATGATGACTGAGTACAGAAAAAAAAAAAAAGAAAAAACTAGTCAATCAAGAGGAAGTATTATGAAAAGCAGTAATAAGGGAATTACCTGTTTTAAGGAGGGCTTAGGTATTAAAGAAGGAAACTATTAGGTGCCATACTCTCCTCCCTTCCCTCTTTTATTATTCTAATTGATTCAGAAGATGACAATTTATGCAAGTAATCATAAACAGTCATTTTGTCTTCTCAGTATAAAGTTACTAGCTATTTGGCACACAAGCTGCTTCTTCCCTGTGCACTAAATCAGACACACATCTTCAATGTTTTCTGATTATCTAACATCTGCCTATATAACTATTGCTAGGTTAACCTAAGCTGCCTGTAATAGCACATATTCAGCTACTGGTTGTATTCTCTCCTCTTAGTTACCAAACTTTATTTCCTGTATTATCCTATACTAAATACTACCATTAACCTTCACTTTTGTAGTCCTGAATAGTAACTTTACAGCAGTTGAGTTTAAAATGTTTCATGAAGCCTGAGATAACTCTTTGTACCTTTGTAGACAAAATGTGCACCTAGCAATATGACAGCATCAATTCAAACTGGGGAGGGATGTGGGGAAGAGAAGGAGGCCGTTGATGTTTACAGCATAATTAGATACAGAGGAGCACTACCTAATTTCATCTTTTTCCACTTACTTTTCAGCACCTGTTTCAGGAGTAGTATAACAATACACCAGTGACAGTATTTGGTCTGCTTACAGGTGGCATACTCACATTCTTAGTGAAACAATCCCTACGCTGTTGCACATTTCCAAAATCTTTGTGAAACTGTTTTTGGGAAGAGTTTTCTGCTCTCTCACCAATGCTCTTGGTTAACAGCAGCAGTCCAAAGACCCATTACTAGGTTGCAAGTGGTATAAGCTGCTGTTAAGGGGAAGGAGGTGGCAACCACAGTGGGATACAGGGTGCCCATTACTTCTGACCCAGTCACTCAAGGGGAATACAGAAAGACTGGACAATCACACCAATGGGTCTTAGGGGATCGTTTAAGATGTTTTCAGCTAACTGGGCTGGCAGAACTATCCAGCAACTTTAAGAATAATAAAATCAATAGGTGCACCCATGCTTTTTTTTTTCCAAAATGGTGTGAAGAACCAAATACTCTTGTTAAAATTTTCATAAGCCACAGGTTCACTGAGAATAAGATACTGGAGGTCCTTCTTGTTAGGCTCACAGCTGCAAAAGTCTAAATACTACCTCTCCAGAGCTTTAGAAGATATTTACCAAATTTAGGGAAACCTATCCCTACGCACATGAACAACTGATCTGTGGTTTCCTCCTTTTCCTTTCTGTTCATGCTCCTACGCTGCAGGCAATTACCAGCAGAGAACTGTGAGGTTTTATCGCCGATCTGAAGATCCATCTCTATATATTCTGCCATACCCTACAGTTACACAGCACTGGCTACTTCTGCCATTTTCAGCACAACTTAGGATCCGGCTACATATTGTTATATGCTCAAGACACGAGGGTCCCTATGACTGAGCTGTTGCAAGACTCCCTCTGGTCAGCCACCTGCTGCATCAGTTGATAATTAACATCCCAGACCTATTCCAGAGCAATCTGACAAGGCAAGTTGGGGCAGTCACTGTCATAGGTTAAGAAGAAGGCAATGCCTTCCACATTTTTTCATGGTCTTCAGCTTCTCAGCAAGTCTCCAGGACTACAGCTTTAACCACTGTAGTTCCCGTATAAATCTCCAGTTTCAGTGATGAGCAGGGGAGATCATTCCACAGGGTCAGGCAGCAAGAGTGTAAAATTCTTCTCGGAGATCATGTTGATGCATCTTTCCCCACCCCCTACCACTGTCTACTACAATTAGTTTTAGAGCTTTCTAAGTCAGAAGCTGTTTCCTCAAGCACTTTGCAGCACTTCGCTTTCCTCTCTAAGCACAGAGACTAAACACAGGAACTGCAGAGTCCTGTCACTGTCTTGAGGATTGTCACAAAGCTGAATCCTCCCTGACAACAGGTGCCACTGATGGTGGAATGTATAAACTCATGCAGGTCTGGGTGTCCCACGGGGATCCTCCAGTGTATCTCCTGCTCTTCGCTGTATCTACTACAGATGGGGACAGCAGCATCCACCATGTGCTGCTGCCAGTGACAAGCTTGCACCCCAGCCCATAATTACATCCTTGAATGAGTTTGTCCTTTAGGAAGAAGGCAACCTACTTCAAAAACCTTAAAAAAAAAAAAATCCTGTTTCCATTCCTAGCCATAGTTATTGCAGACACTGTGCACCTCAGAGTCCCTGAAACCCAGTGACAGAAGCTCCCACTGAAAAGCTGAGGCAACCTGCTGGCCCTAATCTGCCAAGGTTGGTTTGTTTTTTTTGCTGTCTGCTCCCTCCAGAGGCCAAACACACAAGGGTATTTTGATGATCTTCCTCAACTGTGAATAAAATTCATTAACTTAGCCATAAAGAAGAACAGGGCTGATTTAAGGAATATAGATGCTAGTGACCGCAGAAGAGACCCCTACACCCTCATAGCCTAGACACACAAGTAGGAGGCACTGGACTGGAGCTACCCGCTTTTACACGAGGGAAGAATCCCAAGTGCCTTCAGAATACAGTAAGAATACTTCAGAAGAGAACTGCTGCTAGGCAAGTGATGCAGTAATAGGCCCCTTAACTGTTACTAAGTCTCTTTCAGCTTCTGATTAAGTTTTCCTTTCTTGAGCCAACAGCCTGGATATAAACAAAACTGCTGTGCAAATGTCCTTTCTACAAACACATTGAGAAAAACATGAAGAAAAGCTAACTCATAGGACAGACGACGCAGTCTCATCTACGTATTTTTTTAAAGTATTTTTGTCTCACTAAGCATCTAAAGGGAAGTCTGAAAACATAATTGGTGTAATTAAAAAATCTGGATCCCAAATGTGGCCCAGGAGCAAACAAGCACTTGACAGGAGAAACAAGTCTCTTGATGCTTCTAGTGGTACCCTGCTGGTAGTACCTACTTCCTACATGGAATTACTACGTGAAGGTATAGCCATTTTCAGCTTGCCTCTCTATTTGGTTGAGATTGTATTTTATAATCATAAAGTTGATCTTCAGCATTAAATTTGATGGGCAAAATATAGTGCAAGGAACCTGAATTAATCACAGGTACTCTGACTCATGCTTGCTGTGATTCAAAAAAAAAAGGCATTCTCCCTGCTTGCCTCTTGTCCCTCCTTCTCCAAAGGGAAGGGCATACACAGTCTGAAAAATTAATTCTGAAGATTCATTGTTTTGTGTCAAAATGAGAAAGCATTGCCAACAGCTACCTTCACAAAAGCCAGCAATGGGCCTTGAGTTTAAAGGCACAAATAAAGCTGCACTCAGACTACTCCAAGATTATTTCAGATAATACTTCCCTCTTGCCACACATCTTCCAAAAGGCTGCACTTATTTTAACTTTCAAGTCCTCAGTTCTCTGAAGTGGTCAAACTATCTATAGGATAGTACAGCGTCCACAGACAAAAGGCTAGGCTTGGGTCCTCTAGTGAACCATGATACAGGTATTCAAGCCCCATGATATTCATGTTCAATAACAGATATTAATTATGGCTTAGACACTGGAGCTTGCTCAACAGAAAGAGCAGTTGACACCTCATCTCACCTGAAAACAAGACTTACCGGAGGGACTCGGGGAGCAGCAGTCCCAGCATTAGTTCACAACCTAGATATGCCACGAGTCCTGTCCGTTCATCACGAAGAACCTGGTCAGGAGTACAGCTGGGAACCACGCCCAGCCAACTGTCACCCTGTCGTCAGCTCATTTTCGTTCATGGATATCTCTCAGATTACACAGCAATCTGTGTGCCAGCCTCACCTCTACCAGCCTGGATACTGTATATGAATTCAACTGTGTCTCTATATATACATATTATACCATATATATGTATGGTGTGTATCTGCATGGTACTAGCACATACAGTGCAGTCATATGATATGAGCTATCAGTAGTAACAAGTAAATGGCAGAGAGCTCAACAATCACAGGTTATTGGCTCTTCCTCCTCCTCTTGCATAAGGAGAGAAGTTTTTTTACCATATACTTTTTAAAAATTGGTGTGTCTGGGCTGTATCTGCTAAGGATTAGGGTAGAAAAGCATTAGGGCTGTCCAAACAAATACACAGCTGCCACTATCATAAGGTGAAGAGACAAAGAAGATTTGTAACAATGAACAAAAAACATGTTTCAAAGTTTTAATCACAGAGAAGATCTCAAAGTGGGAAACATCTTAGAGAACACAGTTTACACTTTAGCTGCAGAAAATTAATTTTTGAATCCCTACTTTCAACTTTACACTATAGGTAAAAAGCCAGCAGCAGTTCCCAAAGTTAAACAAGAATTATTAAAAAATTATCTAGAAAATACTCTTACAGATGGAGCCCCTTTCATGGCTTTACAGTCAGCAATCCTGCAATCCTCTACCTGGCAGCTGCTGTTCTACCACTGTTCTTTGCATGGAGACACTGCAAAGAGAGCTACTTGTGCAAGCTGTTTCCCCACACCAAAGAAAAGAGAAGCAAGAAGGGACAATATAAAGCTGCCTAGACTGGTCTGTGAAAGGTGTTTTAGACAGAGAAACAGAAGTATATTCAAAAAGAAGGCAACGCAGCCTAGCAGGTAAGTAGAAACCAAATGGTGTTGAGCTGGAGCATTAATAAGAAATTAATAGTTAAATAGTAAATTTCCTTAAAAACTCTGGAGAGTTTAGGCTCAGCCAGACATGAGCCTCGGAGCCATAAAGACTGGAACAAGCTTCAGGGCAAACCATAACAAATTCTGCCAGGAACAGAGTTTCACCTTTGTTCCACAGGTGAAGTCTTTGTTATACCGCAGAACTCTGGTACAGTGAAGTAAGTTCCTTAAAACAGCAGTGTATTCATTCGTCTTTCTCCTTACCACTGACCATGCACTTCACATTTTTCCCCACAATATTGCACAGCACTGGTTTTGGCAAATATAATTTCCATAATATCTGTATCTTCAGTAAACATTCACTGCAATTTAATCATTAAACTTTCTGCTAGCACAACTAGTGTTGAGAGCTTTTTACCATTTTCAGAGGTGCTTATAGTCTGCTTAATATGTTGCGGAAACCAATGAGCTAGGAAATGGTTTATAAACCTTATCCTGAAACATTACAGCATTTACGATGCTTCACAATTGAACTTTATAGGCATACAAAGACAGTAAATTCATCTACTCAGTGGAGTAAGAATGCTATGTTGGTAGTATCTTTTCCCCAATATTAGCAAGTTTTTACAACAAATATTTAAAACCCACGAAACATTTGGCAAAGTTACTTAATACTAAGAAAACGTTATCCTTAGAATAGGATACCAGACGCATGTAAGGCAATTAGAAACTACAATGAAAGAAAAAAGTAAAAGAAAAGACATTTTTGCAAAAGCTCTGCAAGTTCAAATCTAGCACAGAACTCCTCCATAAAATAATGTAAAGCAATGAGGCAACTCCATATTTAAAGCCATTTTGTTTTTATCTATTGGGGTAGTCACTTTACATCATACCAAAAAGACTGTATAACGAATACAAGTGTCAAGAATCATATTTTTATGGCACAAAAGGAAGTTTTCCATTAACCTGCTTTCAGAGTTGTTAAATACATAATTGAAGACAAACTAAGGCTACCACAAAATAATATTTGCATGATGATGTTAGTCTTTATTCAGCTTCTTAACTGACTCCTCCAGTCTGAAGGTGGAGAAGAATCTTTCCATTGGTTTGTTTCAGTAATTTCTTCTGGATGAAAAGATTCTTTTCCTACATTTGACACAAATTTATTTTCTCATTTATATTGTTATTCAAAGTTCACATAAGCTTTAATGTTGTACCTTACAATGTATGGAATTTAAGATTAAAAATAAAACTCTACTCTTAACATAACCTTTTCTATAATGCAAAAATATTCTACATGTTTAACATATCAAGAATGTTAAGCATTCACTTTGGGGAAAAACTATTTTATGTATTTTTCAGTACAAACCCAACCAGTAATGTTTTGGATTCATGTCTCCCTATTAAGTTGGGTGCCACCCAGTGTTCATCTTCTGCAACTACAGCTTGACTACTGTACGTACAACACAGAAGACTATGCATACAAGACAGTTTTTAACAACTGCAATTTCGAGATGCTGCTTACTTTTTATCTTTACTTCTCCCCTACCCCTCCACTGTGGCAAATTTACATCTTTGAAATAATGAGTGTTTTTAATTATCAAAATCAGTATAAAAATAGCAGCATGCTACTAGACATGAAAAGCAGATTCATCATGCATTATGAATTTAAATGCAGATTTCTGCCTTCCTTTTATATTATCAAAATCTTTTTAAAGTTAACATCAAGGCAAGGGGGTATAGGGACAGACACTGCATAGTATGACTTGGTACTAATCTGAACTGGGTATTTGTCTTTAATCAAAATCCATGATAATTACAGGGTAAACAATTTTTATTTCAAAACACAAGTTTAACGGGAATTGTAGTGATGAAAGCATAAGAGGGGAAAATGCAGTCTTTTACAGCCCACGTCACTGTATTTCACATCCAGAGGTAAAAGCTCTAATTGGTGAAGAGACAAAAATGTTTGTGGCATTTCATTGAACCTTTGTGATAATCCAGCATTATCCATTTCTAAAGAAATATAAATACTTTAAAACAAACATTGAAAATAAATCCTTTTGATGTAACAAACTACACTCTTTACCGAGAATTTTCAGTCTTCTTAAAAGAAAGGGACTTCACCCAAAAAATAATCGAAATATCAATGTAGAACCAGCCTTGGAGGAAAAAAGTCGGAATGTAAACCTCTGTTTCAAATTAGATCTGAAAAGCAAAAATACCACACAATGTATTTAATTCACATGCGTTTTTCACCAAGCAGCTGTCGCTATTTCTACAGTTCAACAGGAGACTTCCTGAGCTCAGTACAGTACTGTTTTTGCCTCAGCTCATATCCCATTGTCTTAACATGCGAACAATTACTCTTATGTCCCCCCCACCGTTATACTGTAGTTTTGCAGGTGAGCAATTCTGCCAATATAATTATGCATAAATACTACAGACATAAATTAGCCCAATTCTCACAAATGAAAACAAAACTGAGTTTAAGGGTAACTTCCCTATGTAGTGACTATCCAAATTAATTTGGTGGCCAAATGATTGGTTTTCTAACCATTCTTCTGACATAAACAACAAAGGAAAAGTTCCATCAAGTCTTTCACATTAACTATGACCTTAGAAGCCGAACTTCATTTCCTTTCTTAAAGCATGATATTAATATTATATTGCATAGCTGGCAGAAGCTTAAAAACAATCATAGCTGCTCACTTAAATACATTACCCCACACAAGGACCCATGAGTTTGCAAATTTTATTATTTCAATATTCCTACAGCTACTTATCACTTTGATGTGTTACAATAGCCTCATGATCAAAAGCATGCAATACTAGAAAGTTTCTAGCCTCAGTAAACTAAATCTTCAGTAAGCTCAAGCACTGACAGATCCAAAGTGCACGTTACAAAGGTCTGAAGAAAAATTAATAAAGACTTTGATATTTGATCTAATGCATCACGTATTGAGAACCTCAAAAAGGTAAAAATAATGTAAGCATCTAAAGTGAATTAGTCATATTACCAACTCAGAGAGAAGACTAAAAAGATGAAGAATTAAAACATAATAATATACTTAGAACAGTCTATCCAATTAACTCAACTCACTGGCTCAGCAAGTTACTACTTATCTTCTCAGCCAGTTGACCTTGTACATATTAATCTCTCAATTACAAAATAAAGCGCATAATCTTAGAAGACACACAGCAGATTCTACTTCTCCAATTTACTATATAATTTGAATTATAAGAATTTTACTACTACAATTTAAGAGTGTGCAGGGTCAGTTATTATGGTTTAGTGATAAGCAGTAACACAACTGATTGTGACAATTTGTGAATTCACGATTACTGTTAGCTTTAGAAACGACTAAGATGCAGCTTTTAATGATTTTTACGTGAACAAAAATGGAGACTTAAAGTCTTTGTTTTTTTTGAAAACACAAATCCCTCTGTTATTTCTGTAGTTACTATTAGATAGTGAAGTTGAAGCGGCCACAGCTACCTTACATGGCACAGGAGCTGACCCACCAATCTTTGTGCCCAGTCCCTGAGATATCTTTCTGGCCTACTCTGCAGGGGACGCGAGGACATCCTACCAGTCTGCTAAACCTTTCTATATCATCTACTTTGCTTTCCATCAAAAGCTTGTTGTAAGTAGCTTACACTCCAGAGAGCAGTACTGAGGGCTACATTTGGTTCCTTCACTATGAACATACCCAGCTACATCCACCTGCGCAGTCGTCGACTCACGGAACTGCAACACCTCGAGCACACACTATCACTTGAATGGACACTGCTACATAACTCTAGGGCTTTGGGGTCAAACGACTTTGATTTTCTTTTAGGCATCTTAAGGGTAATGAGAAGACTGCTCTCTAAGCAGTCTATTTGACTGACACTAAGCATACTATTTGCTTAGAGGTCAACTAGAGGATGATCGTAGGACAGAATGGAGAACAGAAAGCTGGCATGCACACATCCACATTGCTTTATGAAGCAGTCCCTGACAGGGTGAGCTATTCTGAACATCAATGTATTATTTTACTTGCTCTAAACCAAAGAAAAACAGCTGATTGCCAAAGATGACAGTTTCAAGCATATGACACAAAATATGTTTACTGCTTACATCATCAATATCTTCATCATCATCTCCAATATCATCAAACTGGATTTCATCATCATCTCCAGGACCAAATGTGTCTGTTTCATTGATTTTAGCTAAAAAGGAATTTAGAGAAGTTAAGGAGTGCACTCACACCAAGTCAAGATAGATGGGATATTCTTGTCCAATATGAACTTCCAATTTGTAGTGAAAAGATGCTTACCATGTTCTGGAAGCTCCCCATATGCTTTCAGACTTCTGGCTTCATCTGCATTGTACTTTAGAATAACATCAGCCTTGTTATCCTAAATAAGAATTTATCAGAATTTATTAGTCACCTATGAAGAAAAAAAACACTTTCCCATTAACCTTTGCAGACTAATAACATCTCTATCATTTATAGAAAAGTAACAACTATATTATTTATAGAATATCTTGTTCCTCCCTCCCCTCCAGTTCCTTTAAATATTTAATAAAAAAAATGCTCATTTGTAGAATATCTTAATTTCTTCTGGGTGATAACTTAATTTTCTCCTATTTTAAGTAATTTGAGCAGTTCGGTTTCATGCCTTTGAAATTAATCTTTCTTCAGAGAACACACATATTGAAGTCAGTCAGAAAGTGTAAAAACTTCCTAGTTTTAACTAGGTTAATATATACAGTAAATGACAGCATCTTAAATGTTTTACAAATCTAATGTATGTTTCAGAAGCAGAATTTATCTTCAAACAACTGATGACAGCCACTAACATTCATGAAAAAGCATTTACTTAATGAAAATTTGATAACTGTTTTCCATTAACCTTTTCATTAGGTAAAATTATGCTACTCCATTTTTGCAAATTTAAGTAAAAACTAATCGCTGATCAACTGGCCTCTTAAGGTAAAAGCCTAAACATTAAGGCTCCAAAATTCTGATTACCAAAAATTCTGATTATCACAATAAAATGTTTGGTGCTTGGCTAAATCCCCCTCGTATCAGAGGATTCAAGCATCAAACAGCTACACCTGGAAAAAAAAGGTCAGGTATGATGCCAATAAGCACCTTCACTCACAACGTCTCAGGGTGCAATTTAGAAGAACAAGTTGAACCAGGATTTGTCATCTACTCACTACAATCTTTCTGTAATACGGAAAAATGAAAAGGCACGGTCTAGCATAACTAAGTAGAAATTTGAAGAAAGTTACACAGGAATTTCCTCATCATACCTACTGCAATTTAAGATTAAATAAAGCTGCTTGTAAGATATACTTCACTGGCAAACTAAACTGAATTTTTACCTGGTAGTCTCTTAAGCCAACCAATATAATATCAGATGTATTTATCCAAACCTGAAAGAGAAAACATATGTTATATCACAGGAATTCAACTTTTGTTGTATAACACAAGAGTCAAACAGCACATTTAGGTTTAATGAGAGACATGAAACATTTCACACTACAGCCACCATTTTCACTTTCTAACCAGCAAACTGGAAATATCTAACTTCAGTTTCCAACAGCAAAACAAAGGTCCTAAAGAGTCATACTATTTCACATGTTAGAGCTATTACTAAGGTAAATCAAACTTCTCTGAAGAACTTCTAGCCAACAAGATGCTCATCAAGTCATAGCTTTGGAGAAAATAGAAATAACGCATCAAGCCACCACTCTGCGAACTGAATTCCACAAGGGCAAAAAGAAAAAATTGACGAAGGGCGTGATGGACAAGCACAGTGAAGATCACAAGAAAATTAATGGAGTTGTTTCTAGTAGCTGACTATGCTAATCAGTCAAACCAAAGCCAGAAGCCTGCAAAACAAGACATGCTAATTTAAATGTGCAAGATACTTCTGTCTCACATCAGCTTGATTTTTGTTTTTGGAGATGGAATGTTTTTCTGATAAGATTTCCTTTCCTTTAGGCATGAGGAACTGCTAAGGGATGCTTTCTGATAGCAAGAAATTAATTCTGCAGAACCTAGCATCTATTTGTGCACGTTCTTCACTACCTTCAACAATTCAAATAGCAAGTGTATTGCAGGCAGCTAGCAGGGCTCACACTGATGCCAAGATATGTGCATCCACTGGTCTCCAAAAACAGACAGGTGGAACAATCCAGAATGAACACACTGAAAGACTCTTTATATTGAGAACAGACTGTCTATCTGAGAGGATCTCCTCTGTATCATACACCAGCAGAGGACAGAAAGCTGTAACATCTGACAACAGCAAGAGTGGACACCATCCAAAGATGGTAAAGTTAAGACTGCAAACACGTAAACCTCGCTTCCCTGAAAGTACAAACTTTTGCAGATCGCCTTTGCATGAAAATATTTTGGGAACTGATGAAGAGGACAATGAAATGATGGCATCTGAGGTGTCTGTGGGAAGCTATATAAAAACTTTCCCAAACCACCCTTATTGAATGGTAAGTCACCCAGTGAGAAGATGACTCTAAGTATCCAGTTCCTTCACAGATCAAACTAAGTGGGGAATCAAACCCCGATTCTTATCTGTTTTGGAAAATAGCATACAAAAAATGTGGCTTTGGACAACCATTTTACACCTTTATTTTCCTGTGCTGGGTGTAAATCTCCATGTTAACAGAAGTTCTCCTGCTAATCTACACACCGATCTACTCTCAGATGTAATGTGCTGATTTTCCAAATAGTCATCAAGTTCCCCGTGTACAATTAGGGAGCTTTTTAATATTTCATATATGTATAAGTCTCTAGAATACAAAAAAAATTATATTTCATAAGCAGCCAGAAAGTCTCCCCTGAAACACACACATCCAAAGGCAGCCCTTCAACTATGAGCTCCACTCACAAGTCAAAGACTGCCTATTTTTGTGCTGGCAATACAAACAGAAGAACAAACTAGTTTACTATCAAAAAAGAAGTCTAAGAAATTAAGTACTGAAGTATTAAGTTTTGCAACGAGCTACATACTTAATTTTTTACAATCACATATTATGCATAATGCCACTGTTTTCTATTGCAACGCTTCAGAATTACCTTTTTTCTTAGCTTTCCTCTAATATGACATAACCTCTTCACACCATCAAAACATAATGCCTCCAGTCTTCCATTGCCTAACATCTTGATCACCTGGGCATACTCTGAAAAAGACAGTAACATATAGCAAAACTTCTAAACAAATACAGCTTCCTGAAACAATCAATAACTTTTGCCACTGTAACCAATATTTGCTGTAACATTTTATCAAACATGAACACCTCAGAGGAGCTCCGACCAGCCACACAGGCTGTTGAATGCATCACAGTTTTTGTACCATTGTTGATGTTAATATTTTCAAACACTGCTCATTCTTGGTTGTATACATGCTTTTGTTCCCTCTGAGATGCTTACTACAGATAATTTTCAGAGCTATCAATTCACACTCAGAGTTTGAAAGTTTATGACAGCATTACAGCTCCTGTCCTAACTGACACAATCTCATGCCATCATTGAGGGAAGAAGAGAAAGCAGCACATCCTGTATACCCCACTGAGAATCTGAATCCCTTCTGCAGAGGCTCTGTGGAAATAAATTCTTTTTATTGAAAGGACATGTTCTGGTGTTCTCAGAAACTATCTGAAAGGCAAGTAGCAGGCTTCAGCTGAAAACTATGAAGCTTCTCTCCAACACCTACTGTCAATCCCCCACTTTGTATTTAGTCTCCTTCCCTCACTGAGTTCCAGAAATCACCACTGAAGTACTTCACACACACAATTAAAGTTTGCAGCATTATGTATGACCATTTAACTAAAAAGAATAAAGCCTATAAGAATTATAACATTATTATTACAAAGCTTCTAAGAATGATAACATTATCTGCTGGCCCATACTCACCAGAGGAAAAAAAAATTCTCAATTAGCTGGAGGGGTATATCAATATTCTAAAATCCTCCCTTAGCACAAGCTAGACAGTTGAACAAACCACATGAGACTATTAATAACTGAGAATAATGTTTCATTAAGTAGACTTTGCTTGGGAGTTGAAAAGGATTTTCAATTTTATGGGTGCATTAAAATAAATTCATTTTTTGCTTAGAACTGTCACAGAATACCAAAACAAGCTTAAAAAACGAGGTCAGTGGCCACTTCTTTTACAGTGATTTAAGTCAGTACTTTTCCTGTATTTCTAACAAACCAACTGTTTAGCTGATCACCAGGCAAGTACTCGCATATGCAACGTGAGCAACCACCAAGAGTGTGACACACAAGACAGGGTAAGCCAAAAGAGAGATAAGCTCTCTGACACTAAAAGGCAAGGGAGAGGGGAATCCTAGTCATCACCCTCCAGCAGAACACTCATGTGGCTTACTTTACCTGCCAACATCCAAGTAATGACCTAACCTATTGCTCCTGTTTTAACAACTGTAAGATGTCCCAACCCGGAAGCCAATTCAACCAAACCAACAGGGGACAGCGGAAGAACAGCGAGGTGTACTGGTCTGCCAGGTCAGTGACTTCAGAGAACTCACTGAAGGATCCAAGAAATATTACAGCTGGTAAAAAGCAGAAATCAGGACTGTGCATGCAAGAGACAACGAACAACTATTGTCAACACTGAACTATATCAGCTAAGCTAGCTGCTTACAGACCCTCA
>NW_010119315.1:0-283 GCF_000699245.1 Pterocles gutturalis | reverse complement strand
CCTGCCTCCACTTCTCCCAGCCTCGAGCCCCCCGTTTCCTTGTTGCTGTGGCACACGGCGGCGAGCAGGCGCTGGTGACACCTCCACCGTGGCAGGGACACACCGGTCCCTCCTGGGGCCCCACCCGGCTCCCCAGGGCAGCCCTCGGCACAAAGCAGCTCAGACGGGGAGTGACGCGAGACCTTGTGCTGGAGCTGAACCCCAGCACCGCTCCGCAGCTCCGACGCTGATCTGGCTTAAGGGATCAGGCGCAGGTTGTGTGAATGGGGCAGCAGCTCCTGCA
>NW_010119314.1:312-851 GCF_000699245.1 Pterocles gutturalis | reverse complement strand
TTGCACTTTCAAGTAACTTTCCTGGAAATTATTCGGGAAAGTGAGAAAAGACTCTGGATCTCTGAGAGTGATGGAAGGAAAGGTGGATCACTAAAGGGAGCAGGCTTTAAGAAAGGAATCATCTGGATCACCAATAAGTTTACTAGCTAAAAAAGGCTTTTCAGGGCTCTTTGTCATGAAGTTGATTGTGACAAAACTCCAGAAACTGGGATTTTTTGGTGACTAAGGTGGCTAAGACAAATCCTCAAGGAAGGACTTAAACATTAAATTTTGAGTTCATAGTAAGAATGCAACTCAGAAAATTCACTTAAAATTAGAATCAGACCAGGATTGACATCTAGCTTTAAAGACAGAACTCATCAATCATTAAAACATGACAAAAAAATGTCAAGTGTGAAAGGCTTTAACATCCCAGAGGAGAAGACAGGGGTTTGGGGGTTTTGTCTGCGTTTTGTTTTTGTTTTTTTAGAGGAGTGTCACATTGACAAATGGTTTGCTGCCACAGAGCAAGTGACAGAGTTACTGGATAAATTGTTGTG
>NW_010119314.1:0-291 GCF_000699245.1 Pterocles gutturalis | reverse complement strand
CCCTCCCAGCTAGCAGTCTGTGCTGTGCAGCAACGAGCAGCCAGGGAACATGCAGCACAGCCATGTCCGCATCCATCAACACAACGAACGTGTCTGTGACAGATGGGGACATCTGGGTGGCACACGAGACCTGAGCTGAAATGACAAAGAGTGCAGAGGAAGAAGCGGCCCTTTCGGTGCTTTTTGCTGATGCCAATCACTCCCTATGCTGCTAATTAACAAGCCGCTAATTAACAAGCTGCTAATTAACAGCTCAGCAGCCGGGACCCAGTGCCCAGCAGCAGCCCCTGC
>NW_010119313.1:0-705 GCF_000699245.1 Pterocles gutturalis | reverse complement strand
CACTGGGATGGCGCTGGGAGGGCTCTGGTCTTCACCCACTGGCGCCTGTGGCACGGACAGTCCCTGTGATGGCCGCGGGGGCCCTTCCCCGGACACCCCGAGGTTTCAGGCCAGGGCAGCAGGGGGTGCAGCGTGGTGCGAGGGGTTTACCCTGGGCTGGGAGCCAGCCCTGCACAGCCGCTGTCCCTCTCCCCCCTGCAAGGATGGAGGAGAGAGTTAAAGGGGTAAAGGGAAAAAAGGACTCGTTGTGTGAGATAAGGACAATTTAATAACTAAATTATTATTAATGAAAATAATTGTATATGCAGATATAGAAACGACTGCTACAGGGTGACACTGCCCCCCAGCCACTGCCCGAGGCTCAGCCCGTTCCCAGGTAAGGATCCTGGAGCAGGGAGAGTCCCCGGAGCGCACTCACAGAACGGAGAGAACAGCCCGAGCGTCCTGTTCGACATCTTTCTCGGTGACCTGGGTGTGGGGATCGAGTGCTCCCTCAGTGGCTTTGCAGGTGACGCCGCGCGGAGGGGGTGTGCTGGTCTCCTGGAGGGTCGGGAGGCTTGGCAGCGGGGTCTGGCCGGGCCGGACCCATGGGCTGAGGCCAGTTGGATGCGGTTCAATAATTAACAATTTAATTAATTGTCTGAGGTTCAATAAAGCTGAGGGACGGGTCCTGCACTTTGGTCACAACAACCCCCTGCAACGCTC
>NW_010119312.1:9968-24446 GCF_000699245.1 Pterocles gutturalis | reverse complement strand
AATAATAAATTATTAATAATAAATAATAAATAATTTTTTAAATCACTCAACAGAATATAGTTAAAGAAAGGAAAGCAAAAAAAAAAAAAAATCCTGTAAGTAAAAGGAAATGTTAAGTCCCTCCAAAAACGCATAAGCTGTGTCTATACTGTGTATTACAGTGACATGCAAAAACACTCTGCTAGTTTTGAACAGGAAGCAATAAAACTTCAACACAGCACAGCAGAGCACATAAAGGCAGTTAAGGAGCTAGCTAGCCAAGATGCAGCACTCTATTAGTACTATTACAGCATGGCCAACCTGCTAACTTCCAAGTCACCATATGAGAGACTTCCTTATAACGTAACCTGTGCTACACAGCCCCTGCTAATCTCTACTCTCTTCCCTCACTTAAAAGTGAAGGAAATGGCAATGAAGTTGACCTGATTAACAAAGTACATGCAAACAGCTGTGCTCCACACTGATCTTTAGCAGTGACCTTGCTTGTACAGGCAGAGATCCAATTCCCAGTTTAGTAAAGAACCATTTCCATCTCGTTATAAAAACCAGTGCATGTTTCCCTCAGTGCTAGCTAAACTCATCGACCAGCACGTAGATCAAAGTGTCAAAATCATGAGCTAAAGCTCTACAGCAAAGAACTCCTACGAGAAAAATGAAAAAAATATTTTCATGCTGAAGAACAACTGAACTCAAAACTAACACTAAAAAAAAAAAAAGTTGACTTTGAGACCTCAAAGGACCACCTAAAACCACAAAAATACCAACCCTATTTGTGAAAACAAGCAGGCATGCATGGACAGCATGCAGATTTCCCCTCCTGTTCATAAGAGCAATTGTGCAAGTCGCACACAAAACATGGTAGCATTTACAGTTCTCCGGTCCTACTCTAGATTTATTTTTAATTTAAAAATAAACTGTGTAATATATGATTTCAATATTCTGTTGGATGACCTAGCAAGGAAAAGAATGAATTTAAGTGCAGTCTATAGAGAGATAATGTGAAAGCTATAATCTAAGTGAAAAATGGCCATGTTGCTAAGATAAGGCCCCAACCACCAATCTCGTTGTCAAACCTGGCCATCTGTCAGCAGAAACCTGATTTACTGCATATAATACTGCTATACTTGATTACTACTATACTGCTATAAAAGGCTCCTGTTTTTTTTTAAGCACACCAAAAGCTACTTTCTAGCAACAGAAAAGGGTTAATAAAACACCTCCTCAGAAGCCAAGCTTTATGAAACCAGGTTTCAGAACTTTAAATCAAATTTCACCCAGTTTCAATGTCACTGATAGATTAAACTCCTTTATAAATAAAAATATTTTAAAAAGGGAAACAAAAACCAACGAAAAACATAAAATTATAGTAAATTACATCAGTTGTACCATATAAGTAAGGGTGCTTGCATGATGCTTGCTTTTTATTTAGATTATTTTGATGGAGGGCAATTGCAAAGAACTTTAGAAAAGGCACTTAAGAAACATTCCTACCATACCACTATTCAAGAAAACCATTAATTACGAGGTCACTTTGCTTCATTTGATAACTGGCCTGGACATCCAAACTGTTTGCAAGACCAATAATGACCTGAAGCATCCTTGGACAGGGCCTGTAAGCACTACATAAAACAATGACATAACACCTCATGGTGTAACAACTCAGATGAATGCATCTAATCCAACTCTTCCCCTTCCTACGTGCCAGGACAAAAATGCCTGTGTATGAGATTCATCCTTCACATCAAATACCCACTGAGAGAAACAGCTGCAGGTACTTTCTCAGGTTAATCAAACAAATCAAATAACAGCATCCAGTAATAACAAGATGATTTTTCTCTCTAAACAACAGCCCTACACTGCAGGTGGTTTTGTCCCATAGTGAGCAAACAGGAGAAAAACACATCGCAAGCAGCTGCTCATTAGGTGAGCACCATTCTGCCTGCACAGCAAATGAAGCAAATGTCATGTGGAAAAAACCACAGTTTACAGTCATGTAATTAGACATGGTAACATAGCCATTTCCAAAAGAGGAGGGAATACAGGTACAAATTACAGTTGCACAGGCAATTATTTCTGGGAGTTTATAATTTTTGATGTTCCTGGACTTTAACCTCAACATTTCTTTTAATGAGGCTTGCTTCCAGCTTATTTTTTTTCCTATTATACAATAACAGATAACTTTGAACAATCACCTACCTCCTATAAAAAATATCCATCCCCAAATAATTATTCATCCTGAACAGAACACTTTATTTGAGGGCACTGGGAAAATATCAGAACAGACCAAAACAAACACAAACTGTATAGGTCCTCACCATAAACATTATAAAACAATGAAAATTTATTGCAAGCTTACCTGATACTCATTGGGCCAGAAAGTGCTGACAGCCAACTCCGCTCGAAGCCAGTCTTTGCCAGTGGAGCCAGTGACGTTCCAGATGGGATTAGCCAGTGGCCCTTTGTTCACCCTAACTAGGATGTTCAGAGTCCCTGGATTTGCTCCATTCTTGCTGTACAGAAGGTAGCTAAAATCAATGCAGTGAGTATCATTTTCTTTCATCGTTGGAAGCTGAAGTCGAGTCTTTTCTCCAGGTCCATGGTCTGAGGAAATCACTATCATATATGATCCTAAAGAAGGGGGGAGTGGGAAAGGAACAGAAAAAAAAAAATAGTAGTAAGGAAAAAGATAAATGCCAAGAAACTGATTGCTCACTGTGAAAACAATGGAATGCACAGGTTTTCATATCCCAAAATCTCAAAATTCAAGCAACAAGAACTCCAGCAAGTTAAAAAATGCCTAAAAACACCACTGAAGCAGTATCTACAGAAGACATCACAGTATCTACACAAGGCATCACATATCTCTGAAGACCTATCTAGATGTTTCCACCTACAATTTTTTCTCTCTCCTGTTTTAGAATTAGATAATTAGAAATAGGATCACAGAGGGACTGAATAAAAATAATAGCAAAGGGTCATCATTACTCTGAGGTCACCGAGACCAAAATTTTCTCAACTTGCTCCACAGGTTTCCTGAAAACTAAAAATATGGAATAATAAGATCCACATCCCTCAATGCAGCTTTATTACATCTTGCTTGGAACATCAAGCCACATTTGTACTGAAAAGTTGGGTCTGCTGCTCCATTTGTCAATGGATTTGATGGGATAACGGAAGTTTCTATAGCTAGAAGGGAGCCCATCTTCTAAATTTATTTTACAAGTATACAGAAGACAAAACAAACTGAGCCTGTCTAGCTACAAAGCCAGAAAGCAGAAATCATATGTTTAAACAGTTTATACAGGACATAATGCTGAAAAAGTTTGTTCTGCTGTTCTGCAGAACGGACAGTAAAGACAGGGCTACCATCTATACTAGCCCTAGAGGAGCATCATTTGATCAAGAGTGACAATTTGATACCAAGTACTATCTAGTAAATGAACCCCACAGAACAAAGCTTCCAAGACACAGCATGCCAGGCAAAACTTCACAACCAAATGAGAAAATCCAGCTTGGTATACAATCTGAATTCTTGCTGCACGAAAGTTTCCTAACCTGGACTTACTTACCCTCCTGCTTAATGATTCCAGAAGCTTCATGCTGACAGATTTTCTTTCTACCTGCAGGCCTAAATAGCACCATAACAAAAAGCCCTTCCTCCTGAAGAGGGCTTAGATGAAGTCCATCAAAAATACAGTTCAAAAATTAATCTAAATTTCAAAAAACGATAGGTTTGTGAGTGCTTGTCCAAATGAGTAGCCCCATAGATGTCCTGCGAGTATGTACATGAATAAGCATTTCTTGTTGGAAAATCATCTCTGAAGTATATATTTGTGTAAGTTATGACTATTCTATATGTCAAATTTTGCCCTTTGATTTTTAGGCAACAAGGAACTATTGTGTTCCAGTATGCCCTAAACAGCTGTATTAACAATTCTGAAAATTGTTGAAACCTGTTGCTCAGGAGAATATATATATACATATATATACACACACACACTAAGTCACCTGTGTGACATGCTAATTTACCAGCCTGTAAAGCAATCCTGTGCTTAAAACACTGTAACAAAAGAGAAGGCAATACTACAGAATGAAAGCAGGTCTTATTAAAGTACAATGCTGGGATCTTGATTTTTAATACTTATCTTTAAAAAAAAAAGGTTTAAAGAAAACTCTACTATAACATAATCACCTAGAATATCAAGACTTGACTTTGGCAGAATTTTTGAGTTTTTTTTCTTTCAAATTATCTCAAGATAAAACCATTGGGAGGAAATTAAAAATCACAATCAAATTATAAGAAATAAACTGGAAGTGTTTTGAGATCTTGTTCCCATACTAAGCTAATCTACTATAGCCTTTGGAAGCTCCAACATACATTTGTCTGCGTATCAACACATTTTATAGTTCTCTACTTTTTCAACCTAATTTTTCATAATTTAAAAATACTTAACAGTAGATTTGCATATATCTATCTGCATGTGTTAGTCCTGCAGTATTTCACAAAATGCTCCAGACAGTATTCATAAACCATTTATCACAAAGACAAAGCACCTGTTCAGCATCTCACAAACTACTCCCCCCCACCCCCCTTTTTAAACTTCTTAAGAGGCTATGTAGCCCATAAATGTATACAACCTCACTCCTTCCTCAGTCTACCTACTCCAAGAAAATCAGAAGCCAATGCCAAGGTAAACTATACATCAAATTTAAATCTTTGAAAAACACAAAATATGTTCTTATGCCTTTTATAAGAAAGTCACTCTTTATTTCTAAAGAAATATTATGTAAGTACTAAAATAGGATTGAAAGATGTGGGGATTTTTTCCCATTTAATACCTGCTTGTAATGTCTTAGGTCAAAACTTAAAAATCTTATGCAAAACCTTAGATAACTAGCCCCAGATACTCTCTACTGTTTTGTTTTTTTTTAACAAGCATTTCCTTTAACATTAAAAACTGTATTTTGTAGTACTATGTACGTGGCACAAATTAGCGTGCAATCTATTAAAATAAATAAGGCCACAAACATGAATAATACAAATTATAGAAAGAACAGTGTTTGAAACAAAAGATTTATAATTAGATGTCTAGCTAAGTTTGAGGTAGCATAGCATTGATGAGAATAAGCTATAAAGTTTTCAAACTTGAAATCTATTGGCTAATACTTTTATAAAGCAACACCCACTGGATGAAGGATCACAGTGGGGATGCACTCCTATGAAAATACGTGCTCACAGAATTAGCACTGAATGCCCCTTTGTACAGCAAAACAAACGAATGTATTTCGTAAGTGATATTGAAACGAAGCAAAAGGATGAAAAAAAAACAGTGCCAGAAGAGCTTCCTTTAATTTTTAAATAATTAATAAGCTACAGCAAACAGGAACTGTGCTGATATGAAATAGTAATTTATAGCACTATCCAAAAAATTGTCAAAATATATATGAGTGTTAAAAACAAGACTTTCAAAGGTAATGTACACTCCAGTGTACACTTAGATATTAGCACACAGAGATCCCAGGTGGTCAGGCAAACATCTGACCTGTTCTCATGTACGGCTACTGCAACACTCAGCTGACCATGTAAATGGGCAGACAGTATCTATATTTATGTACAAATTATGAAACAGAGGTGTAACTGCATGCGAAAAATAAGAAATCACACACACAAATCTGTAATACTGTATTATTACCAAGTCAAAACTTTTCAGTTATTAGATGTATTTAATAAAGGGATGACAAAACAGTTAAGTGTCCACTTTGCAGAGCTAACCAACTCCTTGGATTATTATTATTAGTGGCAATATTGACACAGTAGAAAAGCAAGAGGTGGTAAGCAAACCCCAGCAAAACACTTCAAGTACCAGAAAACAATTACGTAGATATTTAAAACAGATAAATAGTTAAAACAGAGAAACAACAAGAGGACAGGCCATCACAAGCTAGATAGCAAGATATTTTTGTACTTTGCAGAAATGTGAAGTGAGGGAAATGCTCACAAGCCTATTAATCCCTAAGATTAACTATCTATTTGATATTTTTAATGAGAATTTAGAACAGCTGTTAAAGCTAACTATTCACAACAGTGCTCCAGGCTGGAGCAGTGGAACAGGGTGAGGAAGAAGGAGCAGCAGTGACCATGTGCTATGGATTGACCACAGCCCCTGGTCCCCATCCCCCTGTGCTAGTGGTGGGGAATTAAGTTAATTTTTCCCCAAGTCAAATTTTGCCCACAACGGTTGGTAATTGTGATTTCCCAAAGAGTGATCTCCCTGCCTCTGCCTCAACCCATGAGCTTTTTCATCTTGTTTTCTCCCCTTGTGCTGTTGAAGAAGGGAGCGAAAAGTGGCTGGGTGGGGGTCTGGCCAGGGTCAACCCACCACAGTTGACAAAAAGGTAAACAGTAGCACTTAGATAGTTTTACTTAACAGCACTTAGATCTGCATATACTAGCTGTTTTATTAAATCCCAGTGTAGACAGGCTCTGTGACTTTTGGCATTGTTATTGGCCTAACAGATCAAGAACAAGCAGATGTAAAACACTATATATACCTACTTCTCTTGCAGACCAGAAAGAAAAAAACCCAACTGACCTGTGCTCTGTTTCCACTAAGATTTTACAATAAGGAAGCTGCAACTGAGTTGCCTTATTAAAAATTGAAACTAAAATAAAAAATAAAAAAAATCCTTATTTTGGGATATGAAGAAAGAGAAACAACACAAAAAAGCAAAAGTTCATTTTTTATTCTTACAAGACAGAAAGGATGAATTTCATCTTTGGATGCTGCTCTAAGAAATTAGAGGCGAAAAGTATCCAAAGTAATCATTTACACCTGGACAAAGAGCCATTATTCATAACTACTCCTTTCACTGTCAATTTTCCACCATGCCCAAGTTCAAAGTCTTGAATTACTGTGGCAGTAGAGGTGTAGAAAATGCATCACAACTCATCAGTAACATTTTTCTTGAAACATGTAGTTTGACACTGATGTTCCTTTCCTTCATCATCCTTCCAGTAATTCCCAAAAGAGTCTTTCCCATCCTTGTGAGTTTGTCTTCAGAACACATAGCAAGTGTTCTCTTTCTCCCAATCACACTTAAGTGTTATTTTTCCTGTTTTCCAGTTTACATTTCTCCAACTCAAACTCCACCTTCCCATTTTTGCTTTTCTTCTCTGAAGTCTCTTTCTATTCATTTGCCAGTTAATAGCTCCTAATATTATTCCTGATCTAAAAGGTCAATCCAATTCTCTCCTGCATAGAATAGAAACATCAGAGTATTCCACAGATATTCCACACTGCCTCCTAAGCCTTTACCTAGCTCATGCCAATTCAACTTCAGAATCTGACTTTCAGAAAGATTTTGCTGCCTATTCAGCTTGCTTCAGGACATGGTTTAGTGGATTAGGTGGTGTTGGGTTGACGGTTGGACTTGATGATCCTTGAGGTCTTTTCCAACCTTAATGATTCCATCATTCCGTGATTCTATGATTACTCATGAACTCACTAAAAAGCATTTACATAGGTATGGAATAAGAGACATTAGACTTTTCCTTAGCCTGAATATTTCTGTATATTCCTGTATATTCCTCATTGCTTTCACTATGTTTTGTTTATTTTGATAAGCATTGAACTTGATGTCCTAGCTCAGTGGCAAGGACAGATCATTTCAGAATAAATTAATTCCTTAACTAATTACCTGTGAAAAGCCTTAGTTTTTATCCCCTACTGAAAAAACAAAGCTTTCTTATCATCTAGCAGTTAATTGCAGGTAAGAAATCATGCTAAAATGGAAAAAAAAAAATCCTTAAGTAAAATATGCCTGTTGTAATGTACCAATGTGGCAGATCAGTTTCCTGATCAAATTACTTTCTCTCACTTCCTTGCTCCCTGAAAAATGGGCTTCTATTTGAAGTGTGAAACTTGAAATTTTCAGCAGGCTAGCCTTCCACTCCTGCAAATCCTCTTTCCTTCAAACAAGTACTAACCACCAAACCATTTCCATTTCAAGGGCACACTGTGGTAACTTCTCCGCCTGCTACTGTGCCCCTTCAGTTAGTAAGTCACTATTATGTCATGTTCAGGTAAAAAAAAAAAAAATTTAATTGATGAATAAATTAAATATACTCCAAGTAAACCTCCATCTGCTTAGACTAAAAATAAACTCAAACCATTAAGGCCTCCTCTTCCTCTTTCTCCTTCTGTTACCCAACACATAGTGAATATCTGCCACCCCAGGAGAGAGGAAAAACCAATATTAAAGAAATTAAGAAAAACTAGAGACAATATTAAGCTTTCTAATTTTAATGCCCTGCCCATCAGCTCAGTTTCATATCTTAAGGAGTCTATCTAAAAATTAATGTAAAGACACTATAATCCCACTTAAAAGATGTTACTTGACATACACACACAATCTGCAATGTCAGTATCTCCTGACTGGCCTGTCAGTCAGCAGCTTTCGTTTTAAAAAAAAAAAAAGTCAAAAATAACGTTATTGCTGTAAACAACACAAGAGTTCTCCAAAATTTCTTTAAATGGTTACATTTCAGAGGTATCTTTCCACACACTTCACTTTCTTGCAGTATAATTCCCTTCACAAGACTCAAATTGTTGAAGGCGTGATTCAATTTCTTTACAGATTGTCAAAAATGAAAGGGAAAAAATAAGGATCACCAATTTCAACTTCAAGGTACAGGTCATTGCCAACACACCACAACTCAAATGCAAGTCAAGACTCTGAATTTACTACAAAGATGAAAAACAACAACAACAAAAACACACAACACAAAGACAGGGAAAATTTTCCAAAGGATGTGATCAATTTATTTTTTTATTATACTTCCCACAGAGAATGAGTATTATTAAACTAACAAACCCTAAACAGATCATTAAGCTACACCATGTAAATAAAGGCAGAGTACTCACTAATTTAAACAGAAACTCAGCCTAATGGACTGCAATAGCTCATCAATTTTGCACAGACACTGCAATTTCATATGACGAGGAAAGGTGTCCTGCCCTTCAGCCTGTACGTGATCATGCCAAAAGCACTGCTCTACAGCGAGGTCACGTAACTGGGATTTCCCCATTTTCCACACCCACAGAGGTAAAGCAACAACAGGGAGACAGCTTGACAAGGCAGCACAGAATAGGACGGATCCAGGCAAGGATAAATCAAAGCAGCACCAGGTCAGCCACAAAATTAGTATTGCGGGTGCCACAATACTTTACCAGTATTCACATCTGTGATACTACTGGCATGATACTGCTATCACTTATGACTCGTCTATCCCATAGCAACAAAAAAAAAAATGTTTGCCAATTAAAATGAAAAAAAAAAAAAGAAAAAAAAAACCAACCACATTTCAAAGGTATGCCAGTATTTGGAGTAAAGTTGATGAAGTTTTGACTGAAAATCATTCCTCAGGCTATAAGCAGCTACAGAAGTTCTGTTCCCCTTGTCAACATTTTTCATATGAATAAACATGAAAAATACACACTTCTGAAGTCTTTGAATTCTTAGTTTTCTCAGACATAACACTAGCATCCTGTGGATTTGTTTGTACTGATGCAAAGAAAGAAAACATGATGAGATACCAGTTTCTGAGGTATGATAATCTAAGTCTTTTCACCTTGTTTTTTCTTGTGATGGATCTTTAGCAAATACATAGGCTTTAAACACTCCAAAATCTGAGACAGAAAAATGTCAGCAACTGAATTTTGTAATGGAAGCTTGCAGCATCTGTACAAAAGAGCATTTATCCTATGATGTGCTCCTTTGAACAGTCTCTTCCAACAAAGTATTCAGAAAATGACATTTGATACGGTGCATCAGGCAAGCTTATGAAAGGACAGCGTTACTGAACAGTAAGCTGCATTTAAGTAACCAAAAGGCACACGGACTAGTTTTGTATTTATCTGTGAATTAAGCAAGGCCCTCAGTCATGAATTTGTAAGATCAGATGGCTAAGACAAAAGTAACAGCACCTCCAAGTTGTCTGAAATTCTGTTGTAAAGCCATAAATATCCCATGGGTGGTGGCACAGCAACTGTAGGATGCTTCTCAGTCACCCAGGGGCTGATCTGGCTGCCCAAGCAGCAGCATACATTGGTCATCTACCTGTCTGGAAGAAAAAGTATTTTCTAAGCAAAACTTTCCCAAGAAAGGTCCAAATCGAGAATAATATCAACTCAGTATGAAGTTACTAATTGGGATATTTAAAATAACTGGGTACCATTTGTGCCTGCACAGCCTAAAGCCAGTAAAGATGTTCCAACACACAGCTCCTCCCAGAGCAGCAGCTCACACTGCCAAACCTCAAGGCATTCTGCACCTCCTGGGGAAAATTCAGTCCTGTGAAGACACAGACACCTACAAACACTTGCAACAACTTCACTCTATGAAATACAGATGTAGAAAAGACTTGAAATCCATTTTGTTTCATCATTGCTGTAAACTTACTTGGCTGGGTAAGATGAGCAGTAAGGCACAGACAGACATCTCCCTGTGTCTTAGTTTTGTTCCACCTATTTTCGTGGTAGACATTTCAGGATGAAACACCAGTGTTGGCCATTCTGCATACACCTATAGGTCTAGGATGACACCGTATCATCACCACGACTGAACATAAACCAAACACCCAAACAGACCCTCAAATGAAAGGGCATTTGGCTTTTCCAAACGCTGATTAAAGAGAAACACTTTACTGAGAAGGTTACAAGCAGAGAGAGACCAAATTATCCACTTACTCTACAGGGTATCATTTATTTGGAAAGAAATTAAAGCAAAATTAAAAATATTCTAAGGTAGACTGTCTTACAGAACATGTGAGCACTGAGCATTTGCGTAGGTCTTTAGAGTACAGTGCATTTGCTGTGGTACGCAAAAACGAGTTCACAGAGAATTCTCAAATGTCAGCTGAGGCAACCTGAAAACTTGGTGCTGCTGAACACAGATACACCCTATCTCATCGGGGTACTCATTGAACCCTTGCATGAACCAAATCAAGAGCCAAATCCAGCAAAAAACAACCCAGGTCTCCTGTCCCCCTGTTCAGAGAAGCAAGGGGACAACAAAGTTTGATTTCTTCCCAAGTGAGGGAAATGAAGTGACTCCTGGAACCGTCCAACAAGCACCAGAGCCAGGTCAAGATACAAAAGGAAACTGAAGCTGTAAGACACACAAAGGGATTTTTTCCCCAGAAGAAAAAATAAAGTTTAGTAAAAAGCAGCTTCTTCCAAGTAGCTGGAAAGTCTTTGGAGAAAGACAGCTCAAAAAAAGCTTTAAAAAAAATAAAATCCTGCAAACTCTTTAGGCTTTTTTTCCCCCCTCCTAAGTACTAAGTGGCATTTAGACTTTAACTGAATGGAAAACTATAATTTTTGAAAGAGCATTCATATTCAGAGTGTCTTTAACACACTAATCACTTTTCCAAAAGTAACAGCATTTAAAGTGAAGTGAGAAGATACTTATTCCTCTCAGTTTAAAACACTGAAATTGAAAACAGAAATTAAACTGGTCATTCCCTGGATGAGCATGTGACAACAGAAAATAAGAATTAACACTTTGTCAAGAATACCTCTCTCAAGGATTACCAACAATTTAATAAAGGCTCAAAAGCCATAATCACTACCATATGCGACAGCAGATTACAATTGTTACTACAGATCTTTCAGATGAGGAAATTATATGCCCTATATTTCTCAAAAGTAGTCTTAGAATTTTTTAAAGAATGGGAGGTTTATAAAATAGTTTAATTGGGACTTTTTTTTTTTAACTGGAATAATATTTATTCCTTTATTTTGGATCATTTTTTCTTGACACCAAACAATAATTTTTCCTACTATGAAAACAATTTTTCTGAGAACACTGCTGTATGCAACAGTGACCTGAAGGATCATCTTTTACTTTCAGATTTTATTTCTTTTTCAAGTGTAGGACCTACATTACCACTGATAAGAGTTTCAAAAAACAATAAAGAATGATGTTTAAATCATGGAAATAATACTTATCTATACATTTAGAAGATAGATTTAATAGCAAATTGTTATCTCTTCTTCAAAATATCACCGCTCTCCCCTCCAAAATACTTTGTAGTGTTCACACTCCAGCTGAGAATAACCAGGAGTGATGTCTTTACCAATACAATTGCAGTACTATTTAGTGGACTTAAGCACTTACTAATGAAAAGAATGCTGGAAACATTAACATTTATTATTTCCAAGGAAGTTTCAATCGGTCTTCAGACCATCAACTACAGGCAGTTATACATATTTGTAAAATAAAATCTTGAGCAATTTAACAAGTGTGGTACATTAACACTGAATGCCCCATAAAGCCCTGAATTTTACATAGACGAAAAAGGCTAAAAAAGGAACATCTACAGACAGCGACTTCTGGAATTTATTTTGATTTCCCAGTTACTGACCATGATGTTAATCTTGCAAGCGCAAACAGCCCTATAACGCATCTCTGTGACAGCCATAATAAATAACACAACCTAAAGAGAACAATCAAAATCCACAGACCCTACATATCCAAAAATGCATTGAGGAATCCTCTCCAAGGTTATGAGGATTCATAATCCATCATATTAAATACCATGGAAACAAGATTAAAAACACTAAATATCTGCAGTGCACCTGAAAAAAAATTCATACAGGCAATAAAAACAAAAACAGACAACAAAAAAACCCCACCCAAAACACTGCTGAAACATTTGTCTTGATAAGCTAGGGAGGCTTAGAAAATACATTAAAAACTGAAGTTCAGAAATTAGAACTCCTTTCTCTCCTAAACTCTAGAGCTCACAGCTAAAACAGACACATGGGTTTTATGGTGTGTGACAACTCGTCATGCTTCGCGTCTTGACAACAGCCCTCCTTTCCACAGACGTCAGCTACTCATCTCTCCCAAATACTTAAACTGATTAGCATTAATACATTACATCCAGAGTAATGGTTATAACCTGTACTTAGTTTGATGTTTGCTGCATCTCCATCAGGCATGATGCAGGCTAGGATGCCTGAGAAGTCATCATATTTTCCATCTGAATTAGTTGTTCTAAAATAAATGAATAGATAAATAAATAAATAAGCTCTCCCTATAAACCCTCGCCTCTCAAATTACATTAGCAGCTCAGTTGGGTTTACACTCTAGTACACACCATCTTTCTTCTACAGATAAATACTTTTGAGATGGATGGAAACAACCCTATCTATTATAAAAATCACTCATGCTAACATACTAGCATTTTTTATACTGTTTTGAAAGAAATAATTTGGCTTAGTGTTCAGCAATAGGAAGAACAGCAAGGAGAAAGACTGCATATAAACTAGGACTGCTGTTTTAGAGAAAACGAAGTTCACAGCTATCAAGGGGGTTTGGTAGGTTTTTTTTGTTGTTTGGGGGATTTTTGTTTTGTTCTCAGAAAACTTCTCTGTTTATGAAGATCAGCCTCTTTCCTCTTGGCACCACACTTTCCAATTAATAAAAATTTTAAACAGCTTTTTCCTTACACATAGCTAGTTTATACACGCTAATGGTATTTAAATCCTCCTTTATTTTGAATACTGAAGTTCACAATGCCAGCAAAATACACTGAGCATATTCATCCAAGCCCATAAAACATTCCTGTACCTGCATGAGGTTACCAGCTAATCCTTGGCACCAACTAATGTGATAAAGTTCTAAAAAATACAAATCTGAGAAATCTACCAAAGATGTACCATATGACAGACGAGAATCTAGTCCCCATATCAGACAGCTTGTGAACTTTCAACACTAATATTCATTACTCAAACACTGTACTTAATTATTAGGAGTAGGAATTGAACCCATGTTCCAAATGTAATTCCATGCAAATTTCCTCTGTGACTGAGTTATTTCACGTTTTGGTTTCTCCAATGACACAGTACAGATACCAGAGCACCAAGTCATCCAAGGAGCTATTTCATTTTCTTTTTTTTTTTAAACTGCAATTAAGGTTTTAAATAAAGTTTTTGCCCTTTTACTTCCCAAGGGAACGTATAATTTATCCTGAACTAAGAGTATAATTTCAATCTCTAAAAGTTTTCCTTTAAAATCAGAATTTTCTGAAACCATAAAGGAAATCTGAAGCTGTTAACAACTATGAATCCTAATATCTCCTTTAAATGTTCTGAATGTCCAAGTAAGATACTCGGAGTCAAGTGTCAAGAAGCATCTCAGAAAATGAAGACAGATTAATCATATAGTATTGTCTTTTAACCCTAAATTTATTTAAAAAACATGTGTGTGTGAAGGGAATATCAAACAAAGTCAGAAAACAAGCACAACTGTTAATCATGACAAAGCAGTTTCTTCAAAAAAAACCCCGTTTTTTTCTAAAAAAAAGATAAAATATTTTTTTCCTCTTATGCTTTACCTATCAACCTTCCTGAGGCTGATCAAGGGCCAACCAGAATCTTCCTTATACAGAATGGAAATCCACCACAAATA
>NW_010119312.1:0-9948 GCF_000699245.1 Pterocles gutturalis | reverse complement strand
AAAAAGAAATTTAGACTTCTTCAACAAAAATCGATAAAAAGAGACAGTAAAGTCTGTGTATTGTTAACTGACAGGTTCTTTTCGCACATACAGAAGACACACAACTTTTCCTGGCATTTATGCATGTAGAGACACTTCAGGGGTGAAAACTATGAAACAGCAGAGCACTTGTGACTCTGGTAAGAGACAGTTATTAAGCACTCAATTCCAGAATTCAATTAACATTCTAACTAATGCTAATAATCAACCTGCATCTCTCTTACTACAATTTAAGATTTTTATTGCCGCTTAACCTACCACCAGACGACATGAAAGCTAGGTTACCACCTAGAGAACTGCACCAACCTTTTACTTTTTGAAAATTTCCATTTCCTTTTTCTCTCCTGTAAAAAAGAATCTTCATTTCTTCAGTATTTACAGAGAGAATATGCTGCTGTCTAGTCCTCCGTCATTTCTGCTGCTTTCCTCTGAGCTCTCCCAGAACAGGAATTCTCCTTCCACACTCCAAACTGATTAAAAGTACCTATTCCTCTAACCCCACTAAGACAAAAAAAACAAACAAACAAAAAAAACACCACACCACACACCAAAAAAACAACCCACCACCAAACAAAAAACCCAAACCAAAAAGACTATTTTATATAATATCCTATACAAAGCAATCACTACACACTCAGCTGCCTTTTTCACAACAGTGTAACAATGTGGACTCACATTTAATTAGTAATTCAAGGCAACCACAAAAAACATTTGTGCAGATCTTCTACTTCATCTTGCACTCATGCTGCTAATCATTCAACCCAAGTGACATCATCCCAAGCCTGCCCAGTTTCACCAAATCATTTATTTTTCATTGTTTTTCAATTCTTCTTGATCCAATCCACTAAAATAATTCTGAACCATAGATTAACCTCGCAGGCTCAGTAACCCAGATATCTCCATAAAATTCAAAGAATACTTTCTGTTCCATCATCCATGGTACTAATGAAAACATTCAAGAACAACTGGATGCTATAAGCATTTACCAAGCAGCTTTTTACCTACTGTATTTTCAATTTCATCAAGATGTTCATTCCCTAAGCTTAATAAAGTCTTCCTTAAAAATTACAGAACTTCCTTCTCCATACTCCCCATCACGTGTACATTTGCTCACTACTGCATAAAATCCACTGTCACATTGAAGGGTGGTTAAAGGGCCAAAGATCATCAGCTCTGCTGGACAGTAGACACTTTCAATATCTACCCCTAAGCTGCCCAAGTCAGCACCAGGGGCAGATACTCCCTGGCCCGCAGGGATCAGTCAGGACACCTGTCCCCAGGGCACTCATGGGTGACTCCACCACCCAGATTGGCCAAACAGCCTCTGCGCACCTGGCTCACTCACTAGGAGCCCTGTGTGTCACACATCCACAGCTCAGAGACATGACAAAACCTTCCCCACGGCCCTCCTGGTGCTTTCTCAGTTCAGAATGCTGGGGGTGGGAAAAGGGGAAGAGAGGGCTGCACTTCAGCAGCTTTTTTAGCACAATGCCAAGTCTATCGCTGCATGGCTCAGGCTGGCCTTTTGGAAGAAGACGACATGGTAAAATGCTGGCAGACAACATAAGGCTAGAAGCCCAGAAAACTAGAAGAGCGCAGCGTCCATGCTGCTGGCCCAGCAGTGCCCAGTACTGCACCGCAAGGACTTGGGGGTCAGGTAAGCCCAGACCACCACACGTGGCTGCACAGCCAGGAGCCACGAGTGAATGAGGAGCTCAGCTGACAGCATAGACATACCAGGTTTTCTTTAGGTGCATCTTATTGAACTACAGACTACAGTATGGAAGACCACAGCTCTGGAAAATGTTTGCCCCTATAAAAGCAAAGTTTACTGCAACACAGCCATTTCCATTTTCAATGTTAATTTACCAAGTAAAAATTACAGACTAACAAGAGAAATTACTTACACGTATTCTCATCAGTTAACTTATGTAAGAATCAAACATTTGGGTTCAGGGTTTTTTGGTTGGCTGTTTTGGGGAAAGCTGCTAGTAACCGACTGCATGACTGCAGATGGAGAAAGGTGAGGTGGAGAAGGATTCCAGTGACTATTAAATGGAAAAAGCCATTCTGACCCCACACACGTGCAATCTTAATTTCCCCCATTCCCTTCTCCAATGTTCACATTATTACATGAAACATTTATAAATAAATAAACAAATGAGCAAGCCCAGAGATTTAGGGACCCACAAGAGCACTTAGGCTGTAGAGCTTGGGCTGGTGTAACTGAGCAAAAAGCAAAACAAAAAAACCCCTAAATATTTTAAAAGCTAAAAATAATTGTTGAAGTCTACACAGCTAATAAAAACCATCATTTCTTTCAATGTCAGGTACTAATTACCATTTTATTTGTAAATCTACTAAGAAACTTATTGGAATAAAAATAATACATTGAGAGATGCAAGTTATATTTTGAAAGCAAGTACTTTTTGTTCTTTAATACAATCAAGTATTTTTGTAATGTGCAACACAGGGCGAAACAAGGCTTCTAGCAACTGCACGGTTCAGTCATTTAGCAAAACAGGAATTAAGGCAGTGCAGGTGGCTGTGGAAGTATTCTATGATGTTTAATTTTAATGAACCAATTTGAACAATGTGTGATAAAATCAGCATATAAAATGATGCATATTGCTAGAATTTTCAAGAGAAGCGTCTCTCTCCCGCAAGGCTTAATAGTTCTACACAAAAGGAACCTTCAGAGATTGTGGGTGTACAGGGATATGGGAGGGTGAAGCCAAAAGCAGCAAACGAATGTATCAAATGCATGCAATATCCACACCTATGTAATCCCAGACACCTGTAATCTATTTAAATCCATTACTCCAAACTCTGTCCTTAATTTTACACTTCTCTTTTGATGGAACTTACTCAGTTCTGTGTGTCTTACAGCAACTAATCAATTGTCATAATTTATTTGTGCAATTTGTATTCAGAGAATATATTAATTTTTGACAAATTAGGATTTGATAGAGAATGCTAAAGCTTTTATATTACATTATATCCAATGAATCAATAGTTTCCATGAAAAAAGAATGATAATGTAATCTAAACCATGCTACTCAAGTTCAAAATCACAGATAGGCATAACTTTTGGGAAGGCAAACTACCAACAGACCATAATTTTTAATATCTGCCACAATTTCTGCTGCAATTCAAAGGTCAGGAAGCACATTTGCTACTCTGAGTGATCAGTGCCTTACTGTCTTTATAAGGTACAATTACTTGGACAGCTATTTATCATCTCTAACAATTAAAAAAATTGCTCCTGTCTTCATAGAAGCAAAGGTTATAAAGTTTCACCTCCACTCAAAGCCTTAAAAACTTGATTGCTTACTCCAGACTGATAGGGGCATCACATTGGTATGATAAGAGGATTCTATACTGATAAATCACAACACTATTGAAAGTGCCATGCTGTCAGAGAGACTCATTTTGAGCAGCACACTGGAAAATTTCCATTTGATGTAACAGTGAGTCATATAACAAGGCTCTAACTCTTACCCTTTCATTTCAAACTAAACGCACACCAACCTGCAGTACCCAAAATGATGAAAAGCAATAAGGTAATCCTACATCACCGCCAAACATGTAGTTGTCCCATGAGATTAAACATAAACCATCTTCACCTTTTACTAATCATTTTGGGTGCTGTATAATTAAGCTGAGGAAGGAACAAGACAATAACATACACACCTACACACAATTACATAGGCAGACACTTCAATATTGCTCTGAATCATTGCTGAAAGTTAGACAATTTAATAGATAAATTTAATACTACACAATTCTCTGATAGGTTTTTATCAATTTCTACTCAGGACGACTCATCACTATGAGATGAGGAGGCAAAAAATACTTCTTCACAATTAAGCACTATTCTCCTAGCTAGTTCACAGTCCTATGGCAAGAACCTTATTGCCCAGAACAAAATAAATGCAAAAGGGAAGGGGGAAAAAAAAAACAAAAACCCACAACCAAAACCAAACACAAAAGAGCAAATTCAGTAGAACCTAACATACAAACACTTCTTTCATCATCCTCAAACTCTTAATAAAAATAATATCCATTATACTGGTGGGAAAACAAGTATCATGAAACCAGATGGAACAGCAGAGATTAAAATTAATATAAAAAACATGAAAGGAAACATAGACCAAAAAACCCCACATTCTGTTAAAAGGGCAACCATCAGACTGCAAAGAGGTTAACAAAAGAGCTACAGGATGAGCCCTAGACTACATCACAGTACAAAAAAGCAGTAGTATTCTGCAAGACTGCTTGTGATACAATGCTGAGAAATATCTCAAAGTACTGGAGAACAAGTGCATTACAAACAAAGAAGGAAAGGACAGTAACAGGTGAAATACAATTGTAAAACACGAAATGTCAGGACTTAAAGACTAAGTGTAAGACTACAACAGTTGGAAAGACAGAGAAGCAGGAGGAGAGGGGTTCAAGAGAGAGAGAGCCATAGTTCAATATAGTGCTAAGCAGTGTACAACTTCACCAAGTCCAGATACACATTACAGGTGAGCTTTAACTAAATGATTTTGCACATGAAACCTGGGGAGGATCTTTTTCCCAAAACAACATGGCCTTGAAACATTATCTCAAGAGTTCCAAGATAAGGTTTTCTTATACACCGATCTCACCCATGCTTAGAAGGCAAAACCTTCTGCTTTTAGGCTACCAATTCAAGAACAGCATTCCTGTTGTAGCAAATAACTGGCAATATAATGCTTCGGTAGATAGCATCAATTTAGTGACTTCAATACACTTAAGGCCAATATCTACCTCACAAAAAAAAACCACTATTACTTTAATTTCAGTAGAGACATCATTAAGTGAATAAGTAATAAAAACAAAGTACTTAAGGGTTTTTGTTCCACGTAAGTAGGCACACAAGCAACACATAGAAGATTTGACTGGGAACAACTCTTCCAGTCCTGTCTGTGGACAGATAGATAATTAAGCCTCCAGACTAAGAAAAACTTCAAATATTTCACGAGCAGTGAAAATAGCCTTTAAAATAAACCCAAACAAACCCCACTCGGGGCTCTTTTCTGAGGAAGGAATGAATAGAAGAATGCACACACTGAGATCAACGCAGGTTTTCTGAAGCCCTCTGCCTCTCTCCGAGTCCTTGTGGAAAGGCTGTGGAAGTAACCACTAAAGGGCTGCCAAGCTCTCTTGTTTAACATGACATTTGAAGATTTTATTTTTGACAATTTTTCTTCTCACTAAACTGTTCCCTTACGAATCTCTGATCTGCTTGTTGAGACACAGATAAGCAAAGCCTGTAACATTCCTGTGGATTTATTTCAGAGGCACACGTGCAAGTGGAAAAATTTATTACTTATTCCACTTCTAGCTCCACTCTAGCAAGAACAACAAACCCTAAACAATCTCCTATCTTTCATACTAAATGACGTTGTTATATATTTCTGTAAAAGGCTTAGCTATAGAAAATAAATAAACAGAGGGTACAGATATCTTATAGAGGAGTAGAGGGAGGTATAAAGTGTTTAAGACCATTGAAATAAAATCACAAAGACTCCTAGTTTGCCTCTTCAGTGTTTTATGTCTCTTATTAAGATCTGATAATCATAACAAAAATTAAACTGTAAACCCAAAAATGTAGAGGGACAGAGAAAAGAACACAGTGGCCAGTAAGGACAAACAGGCTAGGACAGAAGGCAGAGAACAGGAATTAACTGGACAGTTGCAGAGAAACCGTCACTTGATCTAGAAATAATTCTGAGTATTAGGGGTTTTAATAATGATTTTGAGGTTTTAGAAAGACTGTTCACTCTTGTAAGTACCAAGGTGAAATAACAACACAAAAAAGACCCTTTTGTCACAAAATTGGCAGTCATAATGTGCAGTATTAAATGAAAGTTATGAAGCAAACTTAACATGCTAATGTATAATGCCTATTTTCCTTAAAATTGCACAACTTCAAATTCTTGACTTAAGGCATAGAAATAAGTCAGATTTTGAGGAACTGCCTTTGTTTTCTGGGTTTATGGGGGTAGGGGTGTAAAGTGAATGAGGGGGATTGCTGTAAATTCTTCAAATAAAATATGTTTTATACCCAATCCACATTCACAAAAAATCCTCTGGATGGGAGGGTGGGGGTGATAAAATTTTTCATTCCTCCAACATTGACAAATCATACTGAAAACACTATGAATCCTTTAAATATGTTATCACTCACCTTCTACCAAGAAAAAAATATCTCACCAACTGTGAGACCAGCACTAATAGTGAAATACCTGAGAAGTGCAGTCGAAGAAATGGACAGCACAGCCCAGCAAACACGGTCCCCTTAATTCTGTTTGTAACCAGATCTTTGATTACTAATGCAGCATTCCCCATTTATTTCTAGATTCCCTTTTGTGAAATGGAGGTACAATCTCTTCCACCACTGACACAGTAGCAGTTCTATCTTCCATCTTCTTCCAGCTCTCCAGCTTGGATATCGGGCTGTCATTTTTGCCAAGCAACATTTTGCCATGCTGAACTGATTCAGCCTACCTTGGCTCCCTTCCGGTCCTTACAAATTGCACCAGGTCTCTTACAAACAGATTTTGTCCATGAACACTGCTTCCCTAATATTGCCTGCTCAAGATACAGTGATTTTCTCGTGCAAGCAAATGCACCATGGCACTCAACTGCCCTATGTATTAACCTTAAATAAATGAAATAATTAATATCTCTGAAAAAATACATTTTTCAGGAAACTAGACAAATACTAGCCCACATCCAGCCCAGCCATATAATGCACAAAGGGCTACTCACATGAAAGTTTAAGCTGTTTTGCCAAACCTGGACTCCCTGCTGAATTTCAGCTCCTGAAGAATAACTAAGAATTTCCAACCCCCTGGAAAGTGAGGGCAGAATAATACTAACAATGGCTGGCAACAATGCTTTGAAAGCAACTTCAACATGTATTTCATGACACTCCCGATTGATCACATCTATAAAAACTTTTAATCGAACAGAAGAACTGATTACAGCTTAATTTTATTACCAGACTTTTTGCAAAAATAGCAAAATTAAGAAATTACCACTTGTAAAAAAAAAAAATCTTGTCTAGTATGAACACCCTCCAGACTACTACAAATGATAAAAAGTACTTGCTGAATGCAAAAAGCTACATATCTTTTAATTTACTCCTTCATACAATTTAGTACTTCCAATTGACCAATATTTTTTAATAAGTTAAGGAACAAAACAAATACTTCAAAACACACATGTACATATATAAAAGCAGTGAGCTGCTTGAGCTCCTATGTTACTAAGCAGACTTACCAGACAATCAACTCCAGTGAGCTACCACTCAACTTGCTAGTTCTATGCTTAAGATGGCTGCTAACAGTTTCCCACATTTTAACCAAGCATCCTCTCCAGCCACGACTCTCAGCTTAAAAATGTTTATCTAGAAAATGAATTTAAATTAGACTGTGAGTGGATATGGCTGTTTCTGTACATATAAACTTGTTCCTTAACCTGAAGAAACTTCAGTCTAAATTTAGGGAGAAACATAGTAACAGGAAACACATGTACTGAAACAAGACCGTATAACGTACGAGGCAAAGACACTATGTCTATTTTCTCAGTACAAAAGAATAGGTAGTATATACACAAAAAGACTTCACCATTTTTGAAAGCCTATAAAGGGAGATGCCCAATGATCCCACTCCGCCACCATGCACAGCTTCCTAGAAGCTGGCTAACAGACAGACTCCCCTCCCTTGTTAGCGCTCCACTGCTAACAATGCCAAGAGTGAAGACGCATCTCTCTGGCATTCCTCATTTCAGGACCTGTCTGTTGCTGTCTAAATTTTTAACAAGATGGAGAAGATACTCAGGGGCAGAAAAACAGCATCCAGAGGTTTTTCCCATGAACTTTTTATGAGACTATTAAATCGAATCTTCTGTGTAGTAGAAAGGGATGCGAAAACACATTTGTCCATTTACAGCTAGACAGCTTGTGGACACGTTTGTAATTTTTTTAAAGAATAATTTCTGTCTGAATCAAAATCCACACCTTAAATGAACAAAATACAAAGCTGAATGTTGCTTTCCTGCTTTCCAGTGCAGAAAGACGAAGGCAAGGCAAAAAGAGAATACTTTTAAGTGCAATTTAAAAATTAATTATGTTTTGTTTCAATTACATCCTGTTACCATAAAAATATACTTTTAATCAGTTCTAGACAGAAAACAGTACCCTTGACTATATAAAGATGCTAATCAGTGACTCACACTTTTCTGATTACTCAACAAGATTTCTACTAATTTGAAGACACCACAGAACTACATAACTTACCCCTCGAAAATAAATGACAGGTTGTTTCATAAAATGAATGCAGCCTTACAGTTCCTTTCTGAGTGTCTTCTACTTCTACCTCATCCAAGATGCTGAAGGTGTTATGCAAATTAACAATCATTAAACCCCAAAAGGCTCCACACCTTTCAGAAGGTGTATCGGAACAACAATGGTCCTGCAATAATCCAGGTTTCCTCAAAAGAGCAGAATCTGAGTTAATTCTCCTTCTTTAACTGTAACAGACAACCTTTTCAGCAACATCTGTGACTACAAGCCAGTTCCCAGCACACCTTTTCCAGCTGCCACTAAGACCTGCAGCATGAAACTGAGAACATTCAGGTCCTGTTATTACTCACCACAGAAACAAATCATAGTTTTATAATCATTTCCATCCCTGTTGTTTGGAGAAAAAAAAAAAAAAAAAAAAAAAAACATGCACGAACCCACTTAGAGGGGCAGATTCAAAAGCCACTTTAAAGCTATTTCTAATACCTTTTGATCCATTAGTGGGCCACTCCACACTAGGTCCATCTCCTGGTAAAATCAAAAGTTGAATACTAATCTACCATGACAATGCCTCTGCTTCCCAAAGGTAGTTTAGAACCAGACAAATTCTTTCCAAGTCATGCCAGGATAGAGCTAGAGAAAGCAGCAGGCAGGAGCTTCTGAAATAATCTCTTACATTCTTTAATGAAACATTAAAATAACACAGTAATTGTGACACTGGCGATTTGGGACGTTTGAGAAGCAGCACAAGAAAATGACTAATTTTTTCCCATGTTCAGTCTTCCAGCAAGCAGATCAGAAACCCCAGGAGCCACATTTTATACCTGAACTTCTGTGTTAAGAGTCCTATTATTAATCAATTCATCCAGCTCTTGCTTTGATCCAGCTATAATTTTGTCTGTTAAAAAAACTTTATTATGCACAAACATATGTATCATCCTTCATTACAGTGTGCTGCTTATTTTCACTGTCTCACCCTACAACCAGTATTCTATGAAAAACTATTCTGCATTCATATATGCTGTTTCTTTCATGGTTATACGTAATGTCTAACATACATGCTATCCCGCTTCTCTTTTCCAAGCTGCTCTACACTACCTGGTGTTTTTCAAAATTCATTGCCTTCAAGTAAAGGTAAGAACAGAGCCATCACTCTTTATCTCTTTTACATTCTTTATTCTGCTTCTTATCTTTTTTAGATGTGTTATATCCTTTCAGATAATACTCAATCCAATCCTGATCATGTGAAGAGATTTAAGCACTGTTGATTTATACAACCACTTTGGTAAAGAAAATTCCAAGCTCTTAACTTCTGATGCCCCACAAAAAGTTGGGGGTTTAACTAAATTCTAAGCTTTTAGCAAGTTCCTACAAAAAGTCTGTCTTGTGCAGCCGTATCACAACATTGCACTTCATGTTTTCTCTTTCCTGTTTTCCTCATTGCTACATAATTTACACTCCTAATACATTTGATTTAAAAAAAAGAAAAAGAAAAAAACACGAAACAAAAAATCCCCAACAACAAAAAAAACCAACCTTGACCATCACCACAGAATCACAGAATGTTAGAG